>NC_064640.1:892361939-892664524 GCF_023864345.2 Schistocerca serialis cubense
ATTTGAGCTTCTGTATGTCGATAAAATTGGTTCTAAACTGGGAATGCAACTCAGACCGCCCTTAACGCGGAATTTGATCCCTTCGTGGCAATACAGCTCGGCTACAATTTGTTGTTTGTTCAAAACTGCAGATTCCTCAACACCTTCACATATTACGCGTGAATGGGATCGAATCCTGGCCCGGCACTAAAGATTTAATTATGTATTATCAAGCTCTATCAGGAGAACACCTATCTGCTGGTGGATAATAATTTTGATTTTTAATGTATTTTCATTCGTTGTCAACACTAACGATATCTGACGTTTTTAACTCCCAGTGAGACACAGAACTATTTGCGAGATGACTGTAAGTTCAAGATGCTATTCTGAGCAGCTGGTGGAGAAAAATTCGGTAGCTGACGTCTCTTTGTGTGTAGTCAACAACGATATGTGTGGGGCTCTATTCCCAGTGAGCGCTGAACTCTTCGTCATATTATTTCAGTTCGTCGTGTCATTTAATGTTCATACTTATTCTCAACTAGCTGCTCGTGAATAACTTTAATTTTTAATGTCATTTTGTGTTAAATAGTTCAAATGGCTCTGAGCACTATGGGACTTAACTTCTAAGGTCATCAGTCCCCTAGAACTTAGAACTACTTAAACCTAACTAACCTAAGGACATCACTCACATCCATGCCCGAGGCAGGATTCGAACCTGCGACCGTAGCGGTCACGCGGTTCCAGACTGAAGCGCCTAGAACCGCACGGCCACACCGGCCGGCCCCCACCATCTGGTATCAATGCATTACCTTATCATCCATTATATATAATCATTTTCATAGTACACTTGATATTATAGATGAGTAGGACACAAGACAGGACATAGATAATGTCCGTTTGACGTCAACAGTGTGTAACATTTTACTTTTTTTTGAATAGGACAATGTTCCTCTCCAATAATTTTTAGATTAGTTACAATAAGCTTACGCTGCAAGAGAATTCGCTTGTATTTTTCAATATGTGGTCTGTTGTCGGTTTGAAGGCCTTCCATAACATCGGCAACGTAGTGCAACTCCACCGAGGGCTGTCTGGAGTAGGGTGGAGATAGCAATGTGAAAGTAGCGAGCTGTCGAAGACGAACTTCATATTCCTAATGCGATTAGGACATCGTATACTCTTGACGACGTTTAGCACCTGTGCAGTCAGTCACCCAATTTCAGAATTCATTTTGAGTAATCCTGCTAAATTCCCAAAATATTGTCTTTTTATATTGATGAGTAATATGGATAGTCGTCACGTTCATGTGTCGTCTACACCGCAAATTTAATGTTACTATCCTAGGAACTAACCTGCAATACGTTTTGTTTTTCATAATCGGAACTATCTGCATTAACCGTCATCAGAGCAATGTCAGGGAACAGAATGCAGCAGTGCCTTGCTACCTACTTGAGGACCTGCTTGAGTCGTGTTCTAAGGAAAGGGTAGTTGCTGGTTCACATTATATTACACTAGCGAGAAGTACCGACTTTTCCTTTTCTCTGCAAACATCCAGAACTAAATTCAGTAACTAAATGCTAAGAATATACACTCCTGGAAATGGAAAAAAGAACACATTGACACCGGTGTGTCAGACCCACCATACTTGCTCCGGACACTGCGAGAGGGCTGTACAAGCAATGATCACACGCACGGCACAGTGGACACACCAGGAACCGCGGTGTTGGCCGTCGAATGGCGCTAGCTGCGCAGCATTTGTGCACCGCCGCCGTCAGTGTCAGCCAGTTTGCCGTGGCATACGGAGCTCCATCGCTGTCTTTAACACTGGTAGCATGCCGCGACAGCGTGGACGTGAACCGTATGTGCAGTTGACGGACTTTGAGCGTAGGCATGCGGGAGGCCAGGTGGACATACCGCCGAATTGCTCAACACGTGGGGCGTGAGGTCTCCACAGTACATCGATGTTGTCGCCAGTGGTCGGCGGAAGGTGCACGTGCCCATCGACCTGGGACCGGACCGCAGCGACGCACGGATGCACGCCAAGACCGTAGGATCCTACGCAGTGCCGTAGGGGACCGCACCGCCACTTCCCAGCAAATTAGGGACACTGTTGCTCCTTGGGTATCGGCGAGGACCATTCGCAACCGTCTCCATGAAGCTGGGCTACGGTCCCGCACACCGTTAGGCCGTCTTCCGCTCACGCCCCAACGTCATGCAGCCCGCCTCCAGTGGTGTCGCGACAGGCGTGAATGGAGGGACGAATGGAGACGTGTCGTCTTCAGCGATGAGAGTCGCTTCTGCCTTGGTGCCAATGATGGTCGTATGCGTGTTTGGCGCCGTGCAGGTGAGCGCCACAATCAGGACTGCATACGACCGAGGCACACAGGGCCAACACCCGGCATCATGGTGTGGGGAGCGATCTCCTACACTGGCCGTACACCACTGGTGATCGTCGAGGGGACACTGAATAGTGCACGGTATATCCAAACCGTCATCGAACCCATCGTTCTACCATTCCTAGACCGACAAGGGAACTTGCTGTTCCAACAGGACAATGCACGTCCGCATGTATCCCGTGCCACCCAACGTGCTCTAGAAGGTGTAAGTCAACTACCCTGGCCAGCAAGATCTCCGGATCTGTCCCCCATTGAGCATGTTTGGGACTGGATGAAGCGTCGTCTCACGCGGTCTGCACGTCCAGCACGAACGCTGGTCCAACTGAGGCGCCAGGTGGAAATGGCATGGCAAGCCGTTCCACAGGACTACATCCAGCATCTCTACGATCGTCTCCATGGGAGAATAGCAGCCTGCATTGCTGCGAAAGGTGGATATACACTGTACTAGTGCCGACATTGTGCATGCTCTGTTGCCTGTGTCTATGTGCCTATGGTTCTGTCAGTGTGATCATGTGATGTATCTGACCCCAGGAATGTGTCAAGAAAGTTTCCCCTTCCTGGGACAATGAATTCACGGTGTTCTTATTTCAATTTCCAGGAGTGTATTTGCATTGTGCCAACTCAAAAATCAATAGATATGGATATAGATATAGATACAGATTTTTATATTTAAAGCCATTCTCGTTCTGCGTTGGAATAAACATCATTCATTATTTGCTTGTTCTTGTTACGATTGTTATTGTCATTCTCTCACCCGCAAGAGTTTTCGCATTCCTATTTGGTATCGATGCACATGAAGAGTGGCTATGAAAGAAGGGAATACTGAATGTTACGTCATGCAGAATACACTCATTTACTTCGGCTCCTCGTGATCTACGCTACAGGAGAAGTGAGATACATAAAGTTGACAGTGTGAGGACAGACCTGGTAGCACAACTGTGCAACTACACAGTGTTACCAGATAAAATGGTGCTGCGGAATCGAAAATGTAGTACGGACTTTGCCACAGTAGCAGACAGCTGGTAATTTAGGACCATGACCGTGGATTACACTTTGGTCAGTGCTGGTTAGAGTGCTGCAACTGTAAATGGAAGGCTTTGTTTGATAGTCTTATGCTGATGCTGTCTGAATAAATTATGCCATTGGATACAAAGCGGTTTAGTTTTGAGACCTAACCCACGAGGGGGGAAGGCACAGTGGTCTGCTTCAGGAATTCCAAGCAATAAAACACAAAAAACAACCCAGGAAGGGAGACATGCATTTGGAATCTGTTCATCGTTACGGGGTCAAACAAGAGGGTAACATTACTGAAACAATGATCGGGCTACTTAGTATATAATAGAGCATACAGATTTCAAGGAGGAAACGTATGAAGACGCAGACTTCCTCGTTATCAATATGTGCGGCATATCTTTCGTGTTAACGAAAGTAAATTCCCGCTTTACCTCTTCTTACGTGTCAAATGAAATGAATGCCATGAGGAATAGAATATTTGTTGACTGCGTCTCTTCTTGCTTCCATCCTTACCAACATATTTCTTCATTCTCGTGGTAATCATGACATTCTATGTGTATGCTGCAAAAGATTGCAAGTGGACAAATTCGACATCGAGGTGCAAAGCGTTATATTCAATTCGAATAAGCTTCCGGTGTATTTTTACTTCGTTTGTATTTTTAGATGATTATGAACGTTACGGAAAATTATTTCACATGCTTTATGTTGAATGAGAAACATTGAATGATCCGTTTTGCTTTCCCTACGTTGAAATGATATAATGTCGGCGTCAACAGCCTTCTTCCACGCCGGAAGCTGAAACTTGTATGATTCTGGATTAATGATAATTGAATGTCTCATACGTATACATAGCCCACAAGGCGACGTCAGAAACCATCAGGGGAGAACGCCGCATAAAAACCAAACGTGCGCGCGCGTCTCCACTCTGAAGAACCGTATCGGAGAATCACGGCCAGCATTTCGCTGAAGAGCTGCCTCGTCAGAGAGCCTAGAAATGGCAGCGTCGTAGCAAGTATTTGTCAACCTCGCTAAATTCACTTGACATTCGTTTTCCACATCGAAGACTCGTACGATATAATCCACTGCAAGATGACACAATTAGAAAGTATATTTAATTTCTGGACTCCAAGAACGGCGTTCTTCACATAAGTAACACCTGTTTGTGTGTGCATTCGGGAGGAGGACGGTGCAATCCCGCGCCCGGCCATCCTGATTTAGGTTTTCAATGATTTCCCTAAATTGCTTCAGGCAAATGCCGGGATGGTTCCTTAGGAAGGGCACGGCCGATTTCCTTCCCCATCCTTCCCTAATCCGTGCTTGTGCTCCGTCTCTAATGACATCGTTGTCGATGAGACGTTAAAACAGTAATCTCCACCTCCTCTGTTCGTGTGTTTAAGGTTGCGTTTTGAGGCTCACGCAACATCGCAGTGACTATATTCCGCCTCTGGCAGCCAGTGTGTCGTTAGCTCAGAGGTTCCCTTGTGCGTTGCAGTGCTTGTGCTATAAGACATAGCAGTTCGAATCACGGTAGAAGCCGCTGACTACAACCTTTTATTTTCCATTTTAATTAGTGGAGTTGCAAACTGCTACTAAAAATTTCTTATGCGAAATCTGAAGAATGCCTTTAAACATCAATCTTCGTCCGATTTCGACTTAGTAAATTAAGTTAATATCATGGATTTCTGCTTTGCAAATTCCAAGGTGCTTCACTGTAAAATAGACCCTGAAAAGATTCAAACCGACTGTCAACGATATAAATTTGAGCTTTGTTCGTCATATAGGTCTAACATGTCAGAAGGTTGTTTATGAAGTGCACATGTTCATTAATATAGTTCCCTTCTTCTAAATTTTTGCAATAGCATTTAACTGTAGACGTTTTCTAACACCGGCGTTAGCAATTCCTTTCCGTTCTCTGAAACCTTCAAAACGACAAATTTTTCTGGTTTAAATCTGATGACCTTAACTATCACTTCCGATCAACAATAAATACTTCATGAACTCCAAATGTGCAGTGTTCCTGCACTGCTACAGAGCATGCATTGCAAGGTATTCACACAGTTTATCGCATAGACTTACCATAAGGAATGAAACACGAACTGTAATACACTTTACACCACAGACGCTCACTCTGGCTTGACGAAAACATCCAAACATTGACCAAAAGTTGCACAAATAATTGAGTTTGAAAGGAAAAGAAACGAGGTATGAAGCATTTATAAATTCATCGAATGTAGTGAGGTGGTTTCATTTCGTTCCAGTCTATAAAATTAATTTCGGGCCATACTCAGCTCTTGCCGATTAATGTAATATAATACCCGCCTACTAATCAGGGCGTCTGTCTCCGTTGCTTTTGAGCGTGAATGGAAATTGTAGAAATTTTCTGTGGAGCAACATTTAATAATAAAGCGTTTTAAATCATCAAAAGCGATGAGCGGTAGCAGGCGCTTTCGATAAAGAACGGGGGTGTGCAGCGCCGCTGCTGTCGCCACGGCCGCTGCCAGTAGCCAGCAAATGGATCCCGGAGCTTTGCCGCATACGGCGTCCAGAGGAGGACAGTCTGCAGGAAATCTGCCGCAAAATCGTTACTGGATAAAATTTTGATATCGGTGTGTCACAAAGCGAAATAGATTGAATCTGCGCTACCATTACATTCACGTCTTCAGCATTCAGACAGAAGAGGCTATAAAAATATTTTATGCCAGCTGCTCTCGATCCACTGACATTATGAACAGAAACGACGCACGCTACCGCTAGACCACAGGCGTAATCAGCCTAGAGTTTCTCTATCATGGGACAAGTTTTCCTCCAGGAAGTGCCGCAGTCTACAGTGTTGCCAGATTGTGCAGATAACCGGACTTAGAGAATTAGCGAGTTGGCCAGTTTTTTTGTCCCATGTCGCGATCGGCGCGGACTTAACCTCTGAAGCGGCCGGCCGCCGGTCAAGTTTTATGTCAAAGAGTGTACATCCCCTGAAGTGTCACACAAAAGTTGCGAAGTCGCTGTATCATATCAGTTAAAAAGGCTAAATCACAAATCCTTCTGTCATCCGACAGTTCAGGAACACTTTTTCACTTCTTTGCCACGAATAACGATTCTTCTTGGAGTAGTTCCGTGAAGCGCTCCAGAACAGTACCACGACTGAGCCAGCGAACCTCACAGTTATAAGGTAAATCTCCACATTCACAACCGACACCATCCAGAAACGCTTTGTACAAACAATGATTGACTCCTTTTGCTCGAAAATAACTAGTGATTTTCGCAACCAAGCTCATTACAATATTCCGTTTTAATGCTTTTGGAGCACAAATGTTGCTGATGAATCTGTACAGCGATAACCTGGAGACCATGATTCTTCATTTTTCTCTGGGTACGCCTCACTAAGAAATTGATTTCACCAGCCATAGCTGAAGCACCGTCTGTTGCTACGGAAGTTAGGAATTCCCACAGCAGACCTAAATTCTCCATAATAGCTTCAAGTGCATCGCACGTGTATTGACCTGTTGTGTCCTTCAATGCTATGAGATTTCTTCCGGCGTTTTGTTTATTTTCTTTATGAAAATTACGAACTGTGCTGCGTCTGACAAGTCAAGAGAGTCACCAAAAGACAGAGAAGATGCAAGACTGTCTTTAATATTCAATGTCAGCTAAGCCTCCAAATATTCTGTTAATTCTTGACTTCGGCGCGTTACAGTGGCTCGAGAAAGTGAGAAGGACTTTAGCTGCGGAACCAGTTGTGTGCACAGCTCTTTAGCAGCTGTTACAAGGCGTTCTTTAAAAACAATCACCTTCACCAAATGGCTTCAAATGTAAAGCTATCTAATGAGAAATTCTGTAACTGATTCTCACAGAAGAGTCTCTTCTAGGATGATCAACGTCCTGCAAATAATACATAAAATTTCTATCAAATAATTTCAGTAGAGCGATTTCTCAAAACTGACATGATAATTGCTGAAACAAAGCAATTTTGTCTTATTCATTCCATTGCCACCGATTTACAAACAAAACTTATCACTAAGTGGTAACTTACACTGAAGCGCCAAGGAAACTGGTATAGGCATGCGTATACAAATACAGACATTTGTAAACAGGCAGAATACGGCGCAGCGGTCGGCAACGTCTATGTAGGACAGCAAGTGTCTGGCACAGTTGTTAGATCGGTTATGGCTGCTACAATGGCCCGTTATCAAGTTCTGAGTGGGTCTGAACGTGGTGTTATCGTCGGCGCACGAGCGATGGGACACAGCATCTCCAAGGTAGCGATGAAGTGGGTATTTTCCCGTACGACCATTTCACGAGTGTACCGTGATATCAGGAGTCCGGTAAAACATCAAATCTCCGACATCGCTGCGGCCGGAAAAAGATCCTACAAGAACGGGACTAGTGACGACTGAAGAGAATCTTCCAACGTGACGGAAGTACAACCATTCCGCAAACTGCTACAGATTTCAATGGTGGGCCTTCAACATGTCAGCGTGCGAACCATTCAACGAAACATCATCGATACAGGCTTTCGTAGCCGAAGGCCTACTCGAGTACCCTTGACGACTGCACGACACAAAGCTTTACGCTTCGCCTGGGCCTGTCAACACTGACATTGGACTGATGATGACTGGAAACATGTTGCCTGGTCAGATGAGTCTCGTTTCAAATTGTATCGAGCGGACAGACGTGTACGGGTATGGAGACAACCTCATGAATCAATGGACCCAGCATGTCAGCAGGGACTGTTGAAGCTGGTGCAGGCTCTGTGATGGCGTGGGGCATGCGCAGTTGGAGTGGGACCTCTGATACGTCTAGATACGACTCTGGCAGATGACACGCACGTAAACATCCTGTCTCATCACCTGCATCCTTTCATGTCCATTGTGCATTCCGACTGACTTGGATAATTCCAGCAGGAAAATGCGACATCCTACACGTCCAGAATTGCTACAGAGTGGCTCCAGGAACACTCTTCCGCGTTTAAACACTTCCGCTGGCCGCCAAACGCCCCACACATGAATATTATTGAGCATATCTGGGATGCCTTGTATCGTGCTGTTCAGGAGAGATCTCCACATCATCGTACTCTTACGGATTTATAGACAGCCGTGCAGGATTAATGTTGTCTGTTCCCTCCAGCACTACTTCAGACATTAGTCGAGTCGATGCCACGTCGTTTTGCGGCACTTCTTCGTGCTCGCGGGGGCCCTACACGATATTAAGCAGGTATACAAATTTCTTTGGCTCTTCTGTGTATTTCGTTTGAGAAGTTGGTTTTCAGTTCGAGGATTATAGCCTTTCCCCCGACATCGACATATCTGTCGAACTCTGCCCATGATTTACTGCATAGTGACCCCTTAAGCTGAATTTCTCTATGTGGATTAATACACACTAAAATTTTTCACGACTCCCATGCAGCATTAAAACAAAGTGGTGCTGAAGGCCTGCTGTTAGAGCTGCTTGCTGCTTCTACCATACCTAAATGTGCTGACGGTTGGGGATGGTGGCTGACGTGACCTCTTGCTCTCGCCTGTAACGCTGTTTACTTCTCGCCAGTAGCGCTCCCCATCGGTTTCGCTGACCGGCCCTGCCTTAGAGCGTCTGTGTGCTTACATTCGAGGAGAACAGACATTAAAATTTAGAAAATGCAGGCACGGCCTGCAGGAGACACATCGACTGCTACAAATAACGCACATATCAAACAGCTGTAAGCCATCGACAACTCGATTTTATAAACATTTTCCATCGTCAGACGCACCATTAAACAATCGCTGTACAGGTAGCAACTCGTCAGAGGAGTTAAAAGTACCCTTCGGTACTACAGCCAAACACTGTGACTGTTGTACTGAACCGTACTTCCAACAACCAAACGAGTTGCTACCTGGGCGACAACTGTCTCATGATGTTCATGTTTGACGGGCGAAACTGGCTATAAAATCTGGCTGTATGCAGCTTGTAGCTGTTTTATCTGTATGTTAAGGAATGAAAATACAAGTCTTGTGAAACTAATAAAATACTTTTTTGTGAAGTTAAAGAAATATACAAATTTAATCCGTTTAAAAGTGCACATCTGCGAAATCAAAATCTGTTGCTGGACGAAATTTCAGAATAGTTTTCCGCTGTCCTGTGCTTTGTGATGTGTTTGGGCTCTCCTTCGAATGCTGGCTATAATGTGGTCGAGGTGTTGCCGCTGGAGCCTCTCCAATTCTCCAACGTCTCTCCTGACGGCATTCAGTGTGAGTGGAGGGTTCATGCGAAGACGCGCTGCGAGTTTGAACGGGTCTCAAGAATGGTCAATCGCATTTCTGTCTGCAGATACCGCAGGCTATTCCATTCGGTTGCCTCATGGAGAAAGATGGTAGCAGTGTGTTTTTGCATTGTCGTTTTGAACGCCGAAACTATCGCTGAAATGTTGGCTGCAATACCTGATACGAGGTAGTGGGATCCTGTCCCGATACTGCACGTCTCTCAATTTATCCTCGATAGCGATTAGCGGCTTCCGAAATCCGTACATGGTACCGGCTCAAAACACGACTGATCCACCTCCGTGCTGAAAATGTGGGACGTGCATTGATGCCTCCACAGTCGATCATCAGGTGTCATACAAATCCTATACTCGTCGGAGGAAAGAACTCGATGTCACTATTCCAGTTTCCATTCGAGATGCTCTCTTGCCCGCCTCCTTCGTGCACGGTGTTGATGGCTTGTTTCTACAATTACTCGTAAAGGACATTTAGAAGCAAAACCGATTTAATGGAGATGGTTGCGTGTTATTTGAGTCGATGCAGCCGTCTTAGTCGCGTTTAAAATGTCAGGACGCACATACGTTGCCTTCTCCTCAGGGTATCTATGACACGTAACTCGTGGGTGGTGGTCATCAGCATTCACTGAAAGGCAGAATTTTATTGTTTTGTCTCTCACGTTAACGGTTTAACTGTCTAATGACGTAGCACTTTTCTGACCATCCATCTTCCGTGGAGTGGCAATGCGCGCTTGGACTAATCGTGAAACGATCCTTCGAGGCATGTTTCCGAACTGAACAGTGTTCACAAGCCGCGTTGTCGTGCTCACGATTGGAGACACAGCTCACGCAGCTGAGAAACATGACTTACCCTTACCCGTACACGAGTAGGCCTTCGGTTCCGAAAGCCCGTATCGATGATGTTTCGTTGAATGGTTCGCACGCTGATACTTGTTGATGGTCCAGCATTGAAATCTGCAGCAGTTTTCCGAAGGGTTGTATTTCTGTCACGTTGAAAGATTCTCTTCAGTCGTCGCTGGTCCCGTTCTTGCAGGATCTTTTTCCGGCCGCACCGATGTTGGAGATTTGATGTTTTGCGGATTCCTTATCGGTACATATCGCTACCTCGGAGAGGCTGTGTCCCATCGCTCGTGCGCCGACTATAACACCACGTCCAGACTTGCTTAAATCTTGATAACCTCCTAATGTAGCAGCAGTAACCGATCTAACAACTGCGCTAGGCACTTATTTTATATAGACGTTGCCGCCCGCAGCTCCATACTCTGCCTGTTTACATATTACTATATTTGAATACGCATGCCTATACCAGTTTCTTTGGCACTTCAGTGTATTAGCGCAATGGGCCACTACTTCAAATTAGTTACAGAACAGATGAAAAACCGAAGGGCGAGAGATCATTGCAGGTACTCAAGTTTTAGGCATATACTGGGACACAGCAATCGACAGTTTATACATTAACAAGGATGACGTCACAGAAAATTTATCTGATAGACCTACTACCAAAAGCAAACTATTACAGACTACAGCTAATTTTTAAGACTAGGGTTGTTCTGTCAAGTGTGAATCATGGCAAAACTATTAGTCCAAGAAACCTGGTGTAGGGGAACTGATTGGAATGATTGCTGTCCAACAATCTGGCAACACGATGGAATACTTGGGTGTCCATTGTACCTCTATAACTCTCCGTAGCCCGCAATGGATATTAACTACTAAAGATTACGCTGTTCTAATTCAAGTATTTTGTGAAACTTTGTAACGACAGTACGGGGCGTTTCTGTTCATTCACAGTGTTCTACACGACAACACAATGATTCACTTAGACTGTAGCAAGAACAGACCTGTATCTGTCAAAAGGATAATGTAGTGACTTGGCCAGACAGCCAAGCCACTGTAAGGTAGCCGAAAGGCACGCGTTTAAGCTCACGCAGGCTGGTGTGAGGTCTGGAACAGTTAAGGGAATTTTTAGTAGCAAATAAAGTACGTAGTTGATGTAATACTTAACTTTAATCCATAATTGTAGAACATCGCTCTTGATTGTACATGCTTCATAAAATAATATCAAATGCTATGGCGTCTTGCTAGGTCGTAGCAAATGACGTAGCTGAAGGCTATGCTACTATCGTCTCGGCAAATGAGAGCGTAGTTGTCAGTGATCCATCTCTGGCTAAGTCGGCTGTACAACTGGGGCGAGTGCTAGTAAGTCTCTCTAGACCTGCCGTGTGGTGGCGCTCGGTCTGCAATCACTGACAGTGGCGACACGCGGGTCCGACGTATACTAACGGACCGCGGCCGATTTAAAGGCTACCATCTAGCAAGTGTGGTGTCTGGCGGTGACACCACAGATAATATTGTCACGTCTGAAACTTCTAGGTGTACTTTTTGGAGCTAAGTTATTTCTGCATAACTGCAAGGTACGACATTACTCAGGCAACTTTGTGGACGGTCGCCACGGTGACATTGGGGTGGATATGCAGTTACGCGAATCGATGGAAGACTTTCATCTGCAATAGAGTGACAGATGTTCATAAATAGACGTCGCGTAGTCAGTGGAGACATTTTTCTGGAAGTGAAAACCCAGCAGATCACCTAATACTGGGCCTTATTGGTAATCAGATCCAATCTGCACATGTTTGGTGGCAGGGACGACCATGGCTTACACGCCCAGAGGAAGTTGGCCATCTGGTACTCCAAACATGAGTCATGATCTACCGCAAGGAAGGAAGTATGTAAAAAACCTGTGATGGCATTGCTACACCTCTTGGCAACATAGACATTTCCTGATTCAGTTCCTGCTGAAGATTAAATCGTGCGACGGGTTGGATCCTACGTTTCACACATTACATTTGTTACAAAGAAAAACTTTCTGAAGAGTCCACAACAATCGAGCTTACAAGTGCAAGCGCTTACTGGATTAAAACAGTCTAACGCCATTGTTTAACGTGGGAATTTCACGCACTCCAGAACGGTGAACCGACCCAGCAAGAATCTAAAATTGGACGCTTTCATCTATTCATTCAAGGTGGACTCACCGCTCTGGGAACAACGACATACAATACTTATAGGGTGGTTACATCACTTGACGAGACACCTCACACTTAACAAACACGTTGATATTCATCATCTTGGTGTCAGAATAGTGTTATCCGAACTTTGGAAAGAATTTTGGATACCTAAAGGTCCTCAAACGATTAAAGGGGTCCTATATACATGCTTACCATTCAAGTTCATGAAGAATCGAAGAGGACAAGAAATTGAAGCACCTCCACGTGCAGATCGAATGAGACCATCTAAGCTCTTCACTGTCACTGGCATAGACTTTGCAGGGCCTCTGTACATCAAGATACGCATGACCATGGAAACGGCCTGTACAGCTCTCTTCGCTAATGCAGCAACATGTGCAATACATTTAGAACTTCGCTCTAATATGAACATCGACAAATTTGATGGTTTCACGAGATTTGTTAGTAGACGTCGACTGTCCCACACAGTCTACACCGACAACGCAAAAACCTTTTACTCTACCAACAAAGAATTGTCAGAACTATGAAACTTACTGACCGCCTGAGAGACCCATCGCTTCTTCGCCAAGAACGGCATGACTTGGAAATTCATTGCGTCACAAGCGTCTTGGTGGGGAGGATGGTGGGAGAGGATGTAGGACGCCGTCAAGCGAAGCTTACAGAGCTTCTTGAGACGATCAAGATTAACTGCAGAACAACTCTGTACCACTCTTGCCATCACTGAAGCCGCAACGAACTCGAGGCCAATCTCTCTGGGTGAGGACACAGAACCTCTGACACCTGCCAATTTCTGGTTGGTGATGGCTTGTTAAAACTGCCCACTGGACCAGAACCTAATGTCACCCACAATCCGACCAAAAGAATGTAAACTACGGCAAAAACTGGCAGACGGCTTCTGGCAAAGGTGGACCAGGAGCTTAGGAGATTCCACTAATTTAGAGGCACATTGCTAGATCTGTTGCCTTCCGACCGGGTGATCTGGCGTTGGTTCAAGAGGACGGACGCCCGAGACACATGTGGAGGAAAGGGAAAATAGAAAGCTGTATATAGCGGAGCGGACAGCAGACAGTACTTCCGGTTCAGCTTGTCATCCCAGCCTGGAGGTTGACGAGGGTGGGTGAGATGCTGGAAATTAAGGTGTTCAACACATTTGTATCTCTAATTTGCAGTACTCACTTTTGCAGACATGACTTCTTGTAAACTCTTCTTGTTACAAATATTTTGTGACTTGTAACTAAAGAGTGTGTTAGAATGAAATTCGCTGCTTACAACTGTCATTTCACGACAAAGGTGAAGGGTGGACACGCCCCATGATGTCCACTAATAATACTTTCGTACTAGCGCCTTCGCTGCCCATCCTTTAGGCAGTATCCACGATTCTCTTTTTCCTCCCGTGTATATTCTTCAACAGAAATCCATTTGACATTTGATTGGACACTTAATTTTGAACATGATTCTAGATCCCTCCTTCTACCTCTCACCCAGCTTCACCTTCCCCACCACTGTACTCTTTCCTTCTCCAACCTCTTCACACACACACACACACACACACACACACACACACACATCGCCCACCCACCCACACACCCACCCACCCACCCACACACACACACACACACACACACACACACACACACACACACATACAGCGGAATAATTCTTTCTCCCACTTTTGTGGGACAAGATCGAATAGCAATGGGTATTTTTATGAAATAGTCGTGTATCTTCTTCTAGTATTCTGATTAGTTTAACAAAATGGAATCAGTTTACCACTCTTTTGACGAAGAAGTCAACGAGACTGATTTGACACGTAATTTTTGAGAGATTGTGGGTTCCAACTTCACTTCCTTCTGCTCGACGTACTGCTCAAGTGCTGTCCATTTAATTTTCAAATTTCGTAGGCTGTTGAATTCTTCCGTCATACTGACCCTTGTCACAATGTCTTTTTTATGTTTCTCTCTTATTCCAATTATAACGCTTGACTCTAAGTTCTCTGCTTCTTCTATAAAAGCATCTTCAAACTAATAGCTTACAGTGTTTGTGAATTTAGAAATTATTCTTCGTGCATCCTGTTAGTTTATTTCGAAGTTCATCTTACACCTTATCAATTGCAATCAATTATGTGAATAAATTACTGCATGTTATGCAGACTAAAGTCAGTCTTGCTTTTAGTGAGAACCTATTGGTAACTAGGAAAATTGTCAACGCATCATCTTTCACACAGCTGTGGCATATAAAGTTAGCTAACGGCATGTGAACGATGATGAACAAAAATAATTGTATCTTGTATTCGGTATTTAACACTGTGGTGTCACCGCCAGACACCACACTTGCCAGGTGGTAGCCTTTAAATCGGCCGCGGTCCGGTAGTATACGTCAGACCCGCGTGTCGCCACTATCAGTGATTGCAGACCGAGCGCCGCCACACGGCAGGTCTAGAGAGACTTCCTAGCACTCGCCCCAGTTGTACAGCCGACTTTGCTAGCGATGGTTCACTGCCTACTTACATTCTCATTTTCCAAAACGATAGTTTAGCGTAGCCTTCAGCTACGTCATTTTCTATGACCTAGCAAGGCGCCATTATCAGTTACTATTGATATTGTGAATCATGTACCGTCAAGAGCGACGTTCATCATTAATGGATTAAAGTTAACTACTCCACCAGCTACGTCCGTTTGTCTGAATTCTAATTTCCTTGTCATGTTCCAGACCTCACGCCAGCCTGCATGAGCTAAAACGCGTGCATTTCAGCCTCCTTTAGTAAAATGGTGTTGGCCCTCCTGCCAACCACAACATTGGCGACGAGGCAAAACCGCGTTCTTCTCTAAACTACCCTGATTTACTTGTGTAGTGGCTTCGCCACAATCTCCACATGTACTGTCCGAATTTTATCGCTTACAGAATCTGCAGATGCAGGCCTCACTGGATGCCCTTGGACAGCTCGTCCAGGGGCAACGTACGATGCAAAACGATGCGGCAGCAGCCGCTCCACCGCTAACGCAGCCACAACACGCAGTTGCACCAACTTTTCGACCTTTTGATGTTGCACTGGAAAGCTGGACGGAGTGGTCACGCCAATTTGGATTCCATCTCGCCGCCTACAGAATTCAAGGTAACAAGCGGCAGCCTTATCTCTTATCATCGGTCGGCGTATAAACATACCGTGTTATATTCAAATTATTCCCCCGACGTGACGTAGCAACTCTGTCCTACGAAGAAATTTTGACTGCATTAGATGCATATTTCAAAGAATCAGTCAATGTAGTTACAAAATGGTATACCTTCTTTCGTACAAAATGTGCGGCAGGTTAGACTAATTGGGAGTGGGTTGCAACCTTGCAAGGCCTTACTAGGGATTGTGTTTTTGAGTGTCAATGTGGACTCCCTTATTCAGATACTATGGTATGTGATGCAATTGCATGGAACGTTTCTGATGTTCGTATAAGGGAACAGATTTTGAAACTAGTCAATCCCTCCCTTCAACAAGTGATGGACATATTGGATCGGCAGGACACACTTGACTTTGCTCAGGAATCCTTTGAAACTTCACCAGCCATGTGTCAGGTTAACCGGCCCGCCGGGCGAGCTGCACAGAGCAGTAAACAGCCCTCGCGCCCGTCCGCGCCACTGCCGCCAGGCTCTCAGACACGTGTGTCGCGCCGGCAAGCAAATTCAGTGCTCAAATCCTGCCTGCAGTGCACTACTAGACATTCACATGAGAATTGCCCGTCACGCCAAGCTGTTTACTTTTATTGTACTAAAAAAGGACATGCTCAGAGTGTTTGCCAGAAAAAGCTCAGATCGGAAGCTCAAAACCATTCCAGGCCTTTTGCTTCACGCCAGAATCAGAATCAAACCAAGGATACTCAGGCTCGCAAAACTTCACCCATGGAAATTCATATAGTTCATTCCACTCTGCCCAGTGCCACTCTCTCTAACAGTGACTGTGTTCGTCCCACAAATAGTGTGCGTCGACATTGCCGGAACTCCTGTCAAGTCGCAAGTGATTTTGTACCAGTGTCAGTTCATGTTGCACGAGACAGTCACTCTTGTCGTCAGCAGGACAATAAACTTTTTGTGGACTTGGACATTAACGGCAAAGTGATACCATTCCAGCTCAATACCGGAGCTGCAGTTTCACTGCTCAATCAAGACACGTACAAACTGCTGGGCACACCTAGGTTGCGTGCTGCAAATGTTAAGTTAACTAGTTATTCAGGTCAAGATATCCCTGTGTTAGGACAGTGCAGCCTTCTTGCAACATACAAAGGACAAACAAAACTTGTGTCATTTTACGTCCTTCGTTCTTCTTCTGCAGTGAACTTGTTTGGTTTCGATTTATTTCAGTTGTTTAACTTGTCTATAGTAAATCAGGTCCTATCAGTGAACCAGACTGTGCCTTACGACAGTGTTTCTCGTCTATGTGAAGAATTTGCAGACATTTTTGCACCGGGCCTTGGTTGCGCTAAGAACTATAAAGCGCTTTTGGAACTGAAAGCAAACGCGCAACCGAAATTTTTCAGAGCGTGCAATGTTCCCCACGTATTGCGTGATGAGCTCGCAAAAACATTACACGATTTGGAATCACAAGGTGTAATTGAACGTGTGCAGGCTTCTCTGTGGGCATCACCGTTAGTAATTTTGCCAAAACCTTCCGGAAAATTGAGACTTTGTGTGGACTTCAAGGTAACAGTGAATCCACAACTAGTGATTGCAACTTTTCCTTTACCCCGCCTGGAAGATCTTTTTGACAAACTGTGGCCAGGTAAATATTTTCCGAAGTTGGACCTCACAGATGTGTGGTTTGCTAATACCGGTGGACGAAGAATCCCAGTGCGTTTTGGTGGTTAACATGCATCTTGGTTTGTATCAATTCAAACGACTGCCATTCTGGTGTGCATCCACCCCTGCATTATTTCAGCAATGTCCACAAACTGTTTGTGCGTCGGTCCCTACTGCAGCAAACTATCTGGACGATATTGTGATCTCCGGAAAGACGGAAGAAGAACATTTAGCCAATCTCAGAACATTATTTCAGGTCTTGCGACAAAATGGTCTTCGCTTGCGGAAGGACAAATGTGTGTTTTTTGCTCGTTATTTGCCATACCTGGGACATGTACTCAATGCCCAAGGCATACATCCCAGTCCCACGCACCTTCGTGCCATACAAGACTTGCCTTCGCCGCAGAATTTGAAGCAGTTACAGAGTGTGCTGGGAAAAATAAATTACTATAACAGATATGTGCCACATGCCTCTTCAATTTCAGCTCCGCTTCATCGCTTACGCCGTAAAGGTGTTCTGTTCGTCTGGACGACGGAATGCGAACGGGCCTTTCGCCAGTTGAAATCGGCGTTGCTTTCCAATACTTGCCTTACGCCATTCGATCCCCAGAAGCCCCTTTTGTTGATGGTGGATGCATCGGATTTCGGGATCGGTGCTGTGATTGCGCACAAAGATGGATCGCACGACGCCCTATTGCCTTTGCGTCTAAATTGCTCTCGTCTGCGCAAAGAAATTATTCATACATCGAGAAAGAAGCATTGGCTCTCGTATTTGGTGTTACAAAGTTTCATGATTTCTTGTATGGTCGTCACTTTACCTTAATCACAGACCACAAACCTTTGACATCGCTTTTTCATCCGACCAAGCCTGTACCTCCACGTACAGCGCAGAAACTCTTTCGCTGGTCTATTTTCCTCTCGCAGTAGCGCTACGATATCTTGTATCGGTCCACTGCTAAGCACGGCAACGCCGATGCGTTGTCCCGTTTGCCTGTTGCTGAGGATAGAGCATTCGGTTCCTCCGAACTTGCTTGCATGTTCATTGATTCAGAAACCGATAGCGTGGTCGAATCGTTTCCGATTGATTTTCGTCGGGTAGCTATAGCCACAGCTGCCGACCCTGTCCTTGCTACCGTTCTGCGTTTTGTTGCTACGCCATCGCCGTTGTCAAAGTCACGGATCGGGGATCCGTTGGTTCGCCGATTTTTTGCTCACCGAGAGAGACTTTTTGTACGACGTGGTGTTTTGCTGTTGCGTTCAGATAATGATCAGTCTAGGGTCGTGGTACCACGTTCGTTACAGTCCTCTGTCTTACAGCTTCTCCAACAAGGACATTGGGGTATAGTGAGAACGAAACAACTTGCTCGTCAGCACTGTATTTGGTTCAGAATCGATGCCGCGACTACGAATATGTGCTCTTCTTGCATGGTGTGTGCCGAACAACAGTCAGCACCACCGCGGAAATTCTTTGCATGGCCAAAAGCCACTTCCCCTTGGCAACGCTTACACATCGATTTTGCTGGTCCATTCTGGAATGCTCGATGGTTGGTTGAGGTAGATTCATTTAGTAATTTTCCTTTTGTTGTCCGGATGTCTTCCACGACGTCATCTGCCATCATCCAAGCGTTATCTGCTATCTTTTGCATTGAAGGTCTTCCACAGACTATTGTTTTCGACAATGGCCCACAATTCATGTCCGCAGAATTTCAGTCATTCTGCAAGGCCAATGGTATTCAACATCTGACGTCCGCGCCGTTTTCGCCACAGTCAAACGGTGCCGCTGAACGATTGGTCAGGACTTTCAAGTCACAGATGTTGAAGTTGAAAGAGTCTTATTCTCGGGAGGACGCGTTATTACTCTTTTTGTCCTCGTATCGCTCTCAGCCACGAGATGATCGCTCGCCGGTGAGTTGCTCCACGGTCGTCATCATCGAACCTTGATGTCTTTGCTACATCCGCCACATCAGGTTCCTGTGCAGCGGCAGACACCTGCTTTTGCTCCAGGCGACGTTGTCTACTATCGCCACTATGGAGGTTCACGGCGTTGGCTCGAAGGGCGCATTCTTCGCTGCCTCGGCCGCGCTATGTATTTGGTTTTGAGGGCCTCTGGTGAGGTACGTCGGCATCTAAATCAGCTGCGCCTCTGTCTTCGCACGGGATCTGCCGGTCCCCGTCTGCTTTCAGCGACGGTGCCGTCCGGTCAGCGCCCTGGGGGCCCATCTACTGGCTCGCCTCAGCCCCAGGTGTTACCGACGCTGCCTTCCATTTTGCCCCATGGCGACGCGCCGCCGCCGCCGCCGCCGCCGCCGCCGCCGCCTGTTCTCCCGCCGGCGACGCCCGCAGTGGACGCGTCGCTGCAACCGCCGGGCGCCTCCCTGGGTCACGCGCCGCCGATCGCTTCCCGTGTCCAGTTGTCCTCCGACATGGAACTCTTGCCCGCTCCGGACCATATGTCGTCTTCGCCCGTCGGGTGTCCCGGCCCGATGGAGGTCGACCCTTCGGCCCCTTCTGTCTCTCTGCGGGCGCATACACCGCATGTTGGGGTGCACCCTGGAGCAGGTTTTCAGGCGTTTCCTAGCTCTCCCGCGTTCCGAATGGCAGGGTGCGTGTGGCACAGCCTCGCCTGTTGTAAGGCTCCCCACCTCGTCGCATACGTCAACATGGGGTCCTCCCCACGCCGGGCGGAAGCCTTATACCACAACCGTACGCCGATTTGCGGGGGAGGAATGTGGTGTCACCGCAAGACACCACACTTGCTAGGTGGTAGCCTTTAAATCGGCCGCGGTCCGGTAGTATACGTCGGACCCGCGTGTCGCCACTATCAGTGATTGCAGACCGAGCGCCGCCACACGGCAGGTCTAGAGAGACTTCCTAGCACTCGCCCCAGTTGTACAGCCAACTTTGCTAGCGATGGTTGACTGCCTACTTACGTTCTCATTTGCCGAGACGATAGTTTAGCATAGCCTTCAGCTACGTCATTTGCTACGACCTAGCAAGGCGCCATTATCAGTTACTATCGATATTGTGAATCATGCATGTACCGTCAAGAGCGACGTTCATCATTAATGGATTAAAGTTAAGTATTCCACCAGCTACGTCCGTTTTTCTAAATTCTAATTTCCTTGTCATGTCCCAGACCTCACACCAGCCTGCGTGAGCTAAAACGCGTGCCTTTCGGCCTCCTTTAGTAAAACGGCGTTGGCTCTCCTGCCAACCACAACAAACACTAACTGCGATTTTTAATTTATGAAAATGTTGTCATTATCGTTGTATTCAGCAGTGAGTCCCATAAGTAACAAACAATTTGTTTTACTCTAATAGAGAATATTCACTGTATCAAGTGTTTGCTCCTTGCATTTCTTAAGGAACAGAGTGATGACAGAAATATTTTTTTTAACTTAAAACAAGAATTTATTGTATGAAACGTTTCCTGTTTGCATTTCTTCAAGACGAGAGCTATATTTATAAGGAAAGATGTTACTTTTCTTTATACTGTACTAGTGTTGCTGCTAAGAGTCAACAAAACTCTACACGCTGGGTATCTGGTGAGCAGCACGTTACCCTACGAATGAAAACGATAAATTTTGCAATTTTACAGCTCATTTTGCGCGGATTACTTCATAGAACAAACAAGAGGAAGAAAGCGAACATAATTTTAATCTGAAAGTTTTCACACCGTGAACTGAAATTTTTCCAAAATGACATACTTCGAAATACAAATTTCAGCACCGCAAGTAATTATGTACCTGCATGTTGTCTGTTCAGAAAATTACCATAACGAGTCAGATGCCCTTGGCTTATCTTTCTTGTGTGCACATAGTCTCTTCTAAAATTACTTTTATCTGGTACTGAGTTTTCGCTTTTCGGCCATTTGGCCATGCGGACGGATCATCTTTTGATACACTCATCATAAATTTATTCACTACCTTGTAATCTTGATTATTTACTTGTACAATCTTATATTCGTTACTGAAATATATCTGCAATCATTTCCGTGAATGCTTTGTGTCAGTCTGAAGGATTCACTCAGTAATGTGAATTTTGAAATACAAACTTATGTTCAAGTAGGGACTCCAGTCTAGGACATCCACGCTGCAAGCCAGCGCAGTTCGTAAACGTTAAGTTATTCATTATATGAAAGACAGCATTTCCTCCCGCCGGAGCTGCCGCCTGTTCAATAGCTGCCCGCGCCGGCCGTAACCATGGAGACAGCCAGGTGCTCCACCCACGTTCAACACTCCGGCCGAGGCCAGGTGATGTGCTTCGTATCAGCCATCTGGAAGTATTGATTGCTGTGCGTCCCTATGACATCCACTCACTGTTCCCAGCAACTCTCTCCTACCATTTGAGGGGTGTGTTTGGTTCCGTGCAGATTCGGAGAGTGTCAGGATAGCTCATGCTGAAGAGAACAGATCAATAACTGAGAAAATCAGATGTATGCTACAAACGTATAATAGGTCGTAAATGTACACGAAATTTAAAGCGTTACAAAATACATTGATCGGCAATTGTTACAAGGATGGGAAAATAATGCAGAATACCGAGCGCAAGTACTCTCTCCGCAGTGAATAGAGCGATTACCCATCTCCTTAGCTAAGGTACCTTTCTGGTCTCACGTCGCGGTAGCAGAATTTTCGTTGTGCGTATGCGGACGTGCTTCTCCTCTTAGTCCGCTTGCCGACCAAAACACAGATGGCAGCCGATTTGATAGCAGTGTACGGAGCTGCAGCACGCAGTACCATGCATGTTGCTAAAACCTCGGCGATGTCCATTGGACGCGGCCTCTCACACGACGACTTAGCACCCCTCCAGTGTGTGCAGAACCTACGATACCTTGGTATTATTTTCACCCCAACTGTGCGCCGCGGCTCAGCTGCCATTAATTTTCAGCGTACTTTTTAATTTATCCGCATGACAGTGCGACAAAATCTCCTCCATCGACCCGATTCTTTATAAAGTGTCGAATACCTCAATCAACATATAGCTTCCAATGTGGTCCACATCCCACTGCCATCAGATATTGGACGCAGCATCCAGGTCGCGTTGGGCTACTATCTTAGAGCCGGTAAGCTCTTAAAGGTTCGTTACGAAATGCTCACCCTCCACATGAGAGCGGGGAGCCTCGGCCTTGTCAAAGTGACACTCCGAGCGGCGTCTATGTACGTGACCACCATGCACAAGGTTAGGGACAGGGCGCCTCCCTTACGTGCAGCTTGCTGGACATCCTTATCCCCACGTCCATATCACCGCCGGTATCAGTAGGACACATCACGCCCCATATGGCACACATTTCTGATTTCATCATCGACTTCAGTAACGCTCTCACTCACTCACGGGCAGTGGTTCGACACTGGACTCGCATTCGGGAGGACGACGGTTAAATCCCGCGTCCGGTCATCCTGATTTAGGTTTTCCGTGATTTCCCTAAATCACTCCAGGCAAATGCCGGGATGGTTCCTCTGAAAGGGCACGGCCGACTTCCTTCCCCATCCTTCCCTGATCCGATGAGACCGATGACCACGCTGTCTGGTCTCCTTCCCCTAAACCAACCAACCAACCATCACTCACGGGCCTTCCGCGAACCAAAGGTTTCTACACTCCACTACTGTGCTGCATATCCCTCAACAACGTAGAACTCTAACATCCATCGACGCGGTGGTCCACGGTTTGGCGCCATGTCCAGCAGCCTTTACTTCCCTCCAACATTTTGTCATGTTGTATGTACAAAATGCGTCACAAATCAATGTCTTCAAGCAATCGGATTGTCGGGCACCACCTCGTGGACGATGATGACTGCCACCTGATTTGTGCTGCCGCCAATGAGTTCTGTAAACTGGATCGACAGTTCGGTGCCTGCTAACACCGCGTTCCGTCGGATGCGTTAGACCCAAGGACTTTCATCCATCCTGAGGACACTCATATCCCCTCTATCAAAAGTCACGCTGTTGTATGGGTCAAGGGAAGGACGATCACTTACCTGCATAATGACGGTGATAAATCACGCCTTGACTTCTGGCAGTACTCACGAACCGCCGACAATGAAGTGGAGCACCGACTGCAATACCGCACCTTCCTCGCCAGTTACCTTCGCACGATCTTTACGTCACTCCCGCTCAACTGGTTGGGGCCAGGTGCGGTCGGCACCAGCCCCCCTGCTGACGTCTGGGACTCCATGCGCTACGTTTCTACAGGGTGATTTTTTCCACAGTGTACAAACTCTTGGGTTTGATCGGTGAGAGGATACGGAGCAAAAAAGGTCTAATGAACTTCCGCCCGGAAATGCATGGTTTCCATGATAGAGACCATTTATTCAGTCATACATTATTACAGAGACTGTGGTCTAATACGCGCTGTACCTCGCAGCCACAGTTACAGCATGTGTTGAAAATGGTTTCCGTGTTCCTCAATGCATACGTGTACGCGCCGAAGCAAGTTCTGTCTCACACGTTGTCATCGTCCAGGCTGTATCCGAACAGTTTCAAAGGCAGCATGAATACGCTGCTCCAGTGTCTCCACATCTGCAACCGACTCTGCATACGCGATACTTTTGAGATCGTCCCATAACCAGAAATCGCACGGGTTGAGAGCCGGTGAACGAACAGGCCGTTGAACTGGAATCCCTCGTCCGATCCATCGACCAGAGAAGACAAGTTTAAGATGCGCCCGGAGGTTAATGGCGAAGTGTCCTGGAGAACCGTCATGTAGCACCCACATAATCCTTCAAATCATCAATGGCAATTCTTCCAGCAGGGAGCCAAGTCACACGCAAGAAACGTCCACAGTTCCGGCCTGTTAGGCGACGTGGAAGGAAGACTAGTCCCAAAATACGGTCGCCAATTATCCCGGCCCACACGTTCCGGCTGCACCTATGCTGATGATTCGCTGTCACCATACCACGGAGGTTCTGCATACTATGCCACAAATGACTGTTATGAAAGTCGAAGATACTACTCCGCGTAAATGTGGCCTATGTGAATGGGATGGATGACACAAATCTCGGAATCATGGGTGCCTGGCGAAGAAACCAGTGACAAAACTGCTTCCGATGTGGTAAGTCTGTCGCTAGTAAGCGCTGCACACGCTGGACGCGGTAAGGTAGTAACAACTGCCATGGAGAATGTTCCACGCTGTCGTCTGGCTTATCCTGTACTGGCGGGGCAAATGCCTGGTACTAACTCGCATTCCTTGGTGTTAATCACATTTTCCTCCAAGTTGGTATCCGAACATTTCGGGTACGTCCTTCTTGAAACGACCCTGTCTCAGACAAACGGCGAAACACTCTTGCAAACATTGTTGTCAGCGGGGATAAGTCTCCTGATACAACCTCGCTGCTCGGTGTCCATTGCCATTTGCCTTTCCACAACTAAATACCATCTCGGCAGGCTCTCGATTCGAACACGGAAGCATTGTGTATAACGATATATCACATCCACTACAAGGTGAGTCAGCATGAGAAGTAAATCAGACACAACATTATCAATTACCACGCCAGGAAAGAGCAGTAGTGGATGACGTGCACTATGTGATCAAAAGTATCCGGACACGCCTAAAAACATATGTTGTTCATATTAGATGCATTGTGCTGCCATCTACTGTCAGGTACTCCGTATCAGAGACCTCAGTAGTCATTAGACATCGTGAGAGAGCAGATTGGGGCGCACCGCGGAACTCACGGACTTTGAACGCGGTCGTGTGATTGGGTGTCACTTGCGTCATACGTGTGTACGCGAGATTTCCCCACTCCTAAACATCCCTAGATCCACTGTTTCCGATGTGATGGTGAAGTGGAAACGTGAAGGGACACGTACCGCACTAAAGCGTACAGGCCGAACTCGTCTGTTGAGTGACAGAGATCGCCGACAGTTGAAGAGGGTCGTTATATGTAATATGCAGACGTCTATCCAGACCTTCACACAGGAATTCCAAGCTGCATCAGGATCCACTGCAAGTACTATGACAGTTAGGCGGGAGGTGAGAAAACTTCGATTTCTTGGTCGAGCAGCTGCTCTTAGGCCACACATCACGCCGGTAAATGCCAAACGACGCCTCACTTGGAGTAAGGAGCGTAAACATTGGACGACTGAATAGTGGAAAAACGTTGTGTGGAGTGACGAATCATGGTACACAATGTGGCGAACCGATGGCAGTGTGTGGGTATGGCGAATGCCCTGGTGAACGTCATCTGCCAGCGTATGTAGTGCCAAAAGTAAAATTCGGTGGCGGTGGTGTTACGGTGTGGTCGTGTTTATCGTGGAGGGGGCTTGAACCCCTTGTTGTTTTGCGTGGCACTATCACAGTACAGGTCTACATTGATGTTTGATGCACCTTCTTGCTTCCTTCTGTTGAAGAGCAATTCGGGAATGGAGATTGCATCTTTCAACACGAAACACGATCAAGCACCTGTTCATAATGCATGGCCTGTGGCGGAGTAGTTACACTACAGTAACATCTCTGTAATGGACAGGCCTGAACAGAGTCCTGACCTAAATCCCATAGAACACCTTTGGGATGTTTTAGAACGCCGACTTCGTGCCATGCCACACCGACCGACATCGATACCTCTCCTAAGAGCATCACTCCGTGAAGAATGGGCTGACATTCCCCAAGAAACCTACCAGCACCTGATTGAACGTATGCCCGCGGGAGTGGAAGCTGTCATCAAGGCTAAGGATGGGCCAACACCATATTGAATTCCAGCATTACCGATTGAGGGCGTCATGAACTCGTAAGTCATTTTCAGCCAGGTGTCCGGATACTTTTGATCACATAGTGTGCAATAATCTTTGGTTCTCTGGATGTTCTGAAAAACTACTGCAGATACACTTCTGGGACATAGTTTATTAGATTCACCAGACCAATGACAACAAAATAAATGGAAATAGTGCTTTACTTTAAGCTCGTACATTTTTGCGATGGCTTCATATTAGCGAAGTTGCTAAATTTTGCTCAAAATATTTTGTTACCCGTAACTCCTCAACTAAACATTTGCGGACCTATGTTTGTATGAACCTTTTTCTTTAGTTTTACTTATTGAGTAATGTATTAAAATATTTGCATATCTTCGTGAATCGCCCTGTATAAGGGGCGTGAACTGTATCATGTTTTGAGAGATTACTATGAAGAACACGGAGATGCCGCGTAGTCGTGTAAGAGAGCGTCATCAGCAGCTGTCAGAATTTGAAAGTGGTCTCGTTGTGGGTATCCGTTTGTCTGGCTGGTCGAACAGTACAGAATCCAGATTTGTGGGGCATTCGGGTGTGACAGTGGCCCAATGTTGGACCGCACGGGAACGCGAGGGCAAACATCCTCGTCGTCAAGATTCCAGCCGATGAAGTCTGACCGCCACGAGGGAGAATATCCGAATTGAGAATTAAGAACGTCGTAGCCCCGGCACATCCGCGTCTGCCATTCGAGATCAGGTTATGGATTCCCTGCAATATTCTGTCTCGTCTTTCATCGCTGGTCGAGACTGGAAGCAGCTGGACTAGGGGATCCCGGCTGTCTTTAACACCTCAACACAAACGACTACGCTTGATGTGGTACCGTGACCGGGAAACAAGGACTACTGCTGAATGGTGTCGCATGTCTTCATCCACGAATCGCGGCTCTACACCACCCCGTGTGACAGTCATCGGCGAGTACTGTGCCGACCTGGAAAGAGTTACCATTCTTCTAATGTTTTGGGGAAGCACATCTGTGCTACTTAAGGCGTTGTGGTGTAGGGGCGCTTCGGGTATGACTTCAGGTCATGGCAGGTAGTTAGTGAGGGCGCCATATCTAGGCAGGTGGAACGTGCGCAGCTGCACAGGGCGACAAAATACTGGGGCGGTAAAACTTTGCACTGGAAAAAAATTTAAGTGCAGTTTTAGTGTTCATTGGCCAACGGCCTTGCCGCAGTGATAACACCGCTGTCGGGCTGGGCTAGCGCTTGGATGGGTGACCATCCGGTCTGTCGAGTGCTGTTGGTAAGCGGGGTGCACTCAGCACTTGTGAGGCAAACTGATGAGCTACTTGACTGAGAAGTAGCAGCTTCCGTCTCGTAAACTGACATACGGTCGGAAGAGCGGTGTGCTGATCACATGCACCTCCATATCCGCAGTGACGCCTGTGGGCTGAGGATGACACGGCAGCCGGTCGGTACCGTTGGGCCTTCCAAGACCTGTTCGGCTAGAGTTTAGTTCAGTTATTTTCATTGCATCGGATTTCAGTCATTCAATAATTTATTAGCAAAGTGTTGACAGATGTTTGTATCTTTCATTAAACTCGTATTTTACTACTAGTCCACATGTATAACATCTCCCACGTACGAGTGCATTAAGGCTGCTACGGCATCGTCTCTGTCAAACAGGAGGCGCCTGCGCTACATCGCCCTTGCCTGTGGCGTGCAGCTAGTAGGTTGTGATTTTCTATAAAGTTCACGGAGGGCAAGTGAGCCATTATGGTGGCAGAAACATAAAAAATGAGATTTTGCTTGCATATATACAGGGTGTTCAAAGGAAAGCGTCGAGTACTTTGAGAGGTGGCTGTACATATCGAAGCAAGAAAACTAATTCCAATAAAAATAGATCTGGAAATGCATACTTTCTGAGATGAGTCCAGTAAACATGGGTCCAGAAATCCATACTTTCTGCGATGAACATGTGTGTACGGGAGGTGTTCAATGTGGCGTCCATTCATGACAATGGACTCCTCTGTCCTTCGGCGTAAGGAATGACGAATCCATTGAAGTACACCCGGTTCTTGTTGTGCTTGCTGGCACGCATTGAAGACGCGACCGTGTGCTGTCCGCACGTCGTCGACTGGCGTGGTGTAGACCAATTCCTCCAAGTGTCCCGATAACCAAAAGTTTAGGGGGTTGAGGCCTGGGAACGAGCAGGCCCAGATGTGCTTCCCCTCTTCCCCCTCCCCCTCCCCCTCCCCCTCCATCAAGCCCACTCCCCCATTCCCGACCAATCCAGCCGTCCTGAAATGTCTGCGTCAGATCTTCGCGCACATTATAACGAAAGTGTGCTGGTGCGCCATCATGCATGAACTACATTTGTATTCGTTGGTGCAATGGCACGGCCTCCAGCAAGGTAGGAAATAGATTAATGAGAAAGTCCAGATAATGCGCCCCAGTTAACCTTTGTTGTGAGATGTATGGCCCTGTTAATGTATTGCCAAGTATGCCTGCCCACTCGTTGATTGAGATCGGTGTTGATGACCTGTTTCCTGAATTGCTTGGGATTTACATCTGCACATACATGCTGATTATGAAAATTCACATCATGATCTCTTGGGAACCCTGCCTCATTGGTAAATAAAATCTTGAATCTGAACAGTGGATCTGCGGCACACTTCTCCAACAGCCATTGACAGAACCGCTGCCTGCAATGATGATCCTGTGGCCTTATGGCCTGAACGTGCTGTAGATAAATGGGTGCAGCAATTGTTCAAGAAGTAGAGGGCACAGGCTCCCAGGCTACGTCCATTTGCTAAACCATAGCAAAATATCATGTGCGCCATTCCCGATTAGTAGACTTCCATTCGTAATAAGTGCTGGAAGATAGAAAATGTAAATGTACTACACCATTTGTAAGTACAAACGGCGCAATCACAGTAAACACATAAGTGAATTCGTGTTTGGAAGAAGGTACCATAATACGTACGCAGGGTTGACAGTACTGTACAATAAGACACAGAAACACGACGAAAACTAACATAGCCAACACGAGGTCCACTGTGACAGAACGGTTCTAGGTGCTTCAGTCCGGGATGTTGGACAGCTTGCATTACATGTATACTATGCAGAGATCCGTCGAAGATCATACAGAAGAAAGCTCGGTAAGTACGAAATTTCTCTCTCTCTCTCTCTACCTCTCTCTCTCTCTCTCTCTCTCTCTGTGTGTGTGTGTGTGCGTGTGTCGCACGTACACCCACAGTCCATTTTACTTGTTTACGTGTAATATCGGACGAAACTGAGATCATTATGAGCTGAGACCATTACTTTGATTTATTACTGCAACACCTGTTGATGACGCAACAAAGGCTGTGTAGACAATTTATTTCTATTAGAAATTCAGGTTTATCGAGGAAATTCTAAATCACTCAAGCCAGAATAATATTTGTAGACGCCACTGCAACAGCTCAGGAACTAGTACTTTCATAGCAGGGCGGTGGGATTGTGTTCTTGTGTGCCCATAAATCGTTCGGATTACATCACATGGAGCAGAAAGTGTATCGACCAGCCGGCTGGTTTGTTATGGGCTCACAAGCTGCTTTTCAAGTTCAAAATGGTTCAAATGGCTCTCAGCACAATGGGACTTAACTGCTGAGGTCATCAGTCCTCTAGAATATTAGAACTACTTAAACCTAACTAACCTAAGGACATCACACACATCCATGCCCGAGGCAGGAGCTCTTCAAGTCCATTAGCGCGATCAGTAAGTTTGACATCACAGCACATCACGTCACATCACATCACATCACATCAGAACATTATGTTTACACGATATCTAATTCACCAAAGTTACCGCCATTAACAGTGTGCACAATTCAGACTTCATTTTTTGTTTATTCATCGAGAGTTGTGTCATTCTGTATAGTGCCTTACACTCTCAGCAAAAAGAAAAGAACAAGAGTGAAAACAATTTGTCACACACTTCTTCTTTCAGAGACTCTCTTTCAACTTAATGCAAAACCAATATAAAGAAGCTTTTTCTCTTTTCTGATAGCGTTATCATTAGCGATGAAGCATACACGTGTTTGAACGAGAATGGGGAAGGAAATCTGGCATAGCATTGTTCAAGGACTCATTTCATCATACACCTTAAGTGACACGGGGAACCAAGTAAACTATAATGCAGGATTACTGCATAGGGATTCTATCTCCACTAATCCAGAATACGAGTCCAGTGTCTTAACCATTGCGCTGCCTTAATGTAGCACTGTGGAAAGAAGTCTGACCAGGGAGAGAGAACGCACTTGTGTTTTTCGACATAGAAACGATGCGACTGTGCAGTGAGTGGAGATTGAATATACAATTTGTAACATTGTTTGGACTTGCTGAGTTACTAGCGAAAATTTAATATTCTCCTGTCACTGTCGGGAATGTGTGATTTACAAACAATTCTTCTAACTGAATACACTAAATTTTAGATTATAACCAGTGTGGTGGCATAGTGGCAGAGACATAGGAATCGCAGCCAGTCGGAAAAGGAGAATGTATCCGCTTTCTGCTATCCGGATTTAGGTTGTCCGTAATTACTTAGGGGAAATGCCCGTATAATTCCTTCGAAAATGACACGACCTATCTCTTTTAACATATTTCTCCAATCTGAAAAAAAAATGGCTCTGAGCACTATGGGACTCAACTGCTGTGGTCATAAGTCCCCTAGAACTTAGAACTATTTAAACCTAACTAACCTAAGGACATCACACACATCCATGCCCGAGGCAGGATTCGAACCTGCGACCGTAGCGGTCGTGCGGTTCCAGAATGTAGCGCCCTTAACCGCTCGGCCACTCCGGCCGGCGTCCAATCTGAGCAAAAACTTACTCCTCGTCGATAGAACACTAAACCATTGCGTTTCTTTCTCCTTATGTGACCAACTGTGTAGCAAACAGTAGCTGTGATGTGTCATACTGACTGGACTGTCTTTACTTATTGCTCTTAATACTTGAATTGCCCTGCGCTACCTTAACAGCTCCCGACACTAGTTCAGTTTGCAGCCACCGATAAAGATAAATCAGACGAATTACAGTAAGTTCAAACTGTTGTCCTAAGTTATTTACACTGAAGCGCCAAAGAAACTAGTATAGGCTGCGTATTCAAATACAACGATATGTAAACAGGCAGAATACAGCGCTGCGGTCGGCAACGGCTATATAAGACAAGTGTCTTGCGCCGTTAGGCTGGTTACTGCTCCTACAATGGCAGTTTGTCAAGAGGTTAGTGAGTTTGAACGTGCTTTTGTAGTCGCCGCACGGGCGGTGGGACACAGCATGTCCGAGGTAGCGATGAAGTGGGGATTTTCACGTACGACCATTTCACGAGTGTACCTTTAATATCAGGAATGCGGTAAAACATCAAATCTCCGACATCGCTGCGGCCGGAAAAAGATCCTATAAGAACGAGACCAACGGCGACTGAAGAGAATCATTCAACGTGACAGAAGTGCAACCCTTCCGCAAATTGCTGCAGACTTCAGTGATGTGCCACCAACAAGTGTTAGCGTGCTAACCTCTGAACGAAACATTATCGATATGGGCTTTCGGAGCCGAAGGCTCACTCGTGTACCCTTCATGACTGCATGACACAAAGCTTTACGCCTCGCCCGGGCCCGTCAACACCGACATTGGACTGTTGATGACTGGAAACATGTTGCCTGGTAGGGTGAGTCTCGTCTAAAATTCTATCGAGCAGATGGACGTGTACGGGTATGGAGAGAACCTCATGAATCCATGGGTCCTGCATGTCAGCAAAGGAGTGTTCAAGCTGGTGGAGGCTCTGTAATGGGGTGGCACGTGTGCACTAGGAATGATATGAGACCCCTGACACGTCTAGATACGACTCTGACAAATGACTCGTACGTAAGCATCCTGTTTGATCACCTTCATCCATTCATGTCCATTTTGCATTCCGACGGTCTTGGGCAATTCCAGCAGGACAATGCGACACCCCACTCGTCCAGAATTGCTACAGGCTGGCTCCAGGAACACTATCCTGAGCTTAAACAAGTTCACGGGGGCCGTACACGACATTAGGCAGGTGTACCAGTTTATTTGACTCTTCAGTATATTTTGGAATGCTCAAAAAGTGGAACTGAAGTTGGTCTGTCTTTATTTACGAAAACTACATTTTGCAGGAAAATTACTGCTACTTTAAGACAATAGGCCATGTCCTGATATTGTAGATGGGTGATCAACATCAATATTAAGATTCAGGAATTCAGGTAGGTTATTTCATTGTATTCCTTATTATTCCTGTTAATACCCTCGCGATACATCAGCCACTTGTTCTCCTATCGTTGCCCTTAGTCGTGTGGTTCACTTTACTTTTCATTCACGCTTTTAGTTATTAGTATTTATAACTTTGCAGCTAAATGCTCTTCCTGCTGCCACAGTTAACCTAACTGACGAAATCTATTAAAAAATGAAAAAAAAAGCTTCGCGAAGGCGGAAAGACGTTTGTGAGTCGTCTGAACTCTGTTGTGTGCTTTGCTGAATTTAACTGTTTGTTTATAATGTTTTATAGGGCGAAAACCAAGAGGCATTTGCCTCAATGATCTTCGTAAACTGCTAAAAAACAACATTGGCTCTCACGGGATCTCACGTTGCCCTTCTGAATGTTATCTTCACTTTCCGTTTGGCTCCGGATGGATTTGTATTTCACAAACAGAAGTGACACCCGGTTTGCCCACCGCACCCAAAGTCTCATCCCTGCAGTGCCTCCGTAACTGTCCCATTCGTTCCACAGACATAACTTAGAGTTTTCGATACTTTACTTCTGTCATATTTGTCGTAGTCCTGTATCGTTGTGTCCGACGCATCCGCTCAGTCACCCGTTCAGAATATCATACAGAATGGAACAGCAGGTGAAATGAATTAATCAGCGTCCATTCAATCTGGTAGCTCTACGAAACCTAATCATCAACGAACGGCTCAGCTGGATATGGCGTACGTGAGGAAATTTGAGGATTCTCTTATTCGCTGAATCGAAGACATTATCAGTGCTAGATGGTGTTACATGCTACAAGGGGTGTTCATAAGTAATGCTACACATTTTTTTTTGAAAGCAGGTTCGTTTTATTTACGATTGCAGTTTACCATAAGATTCCCCACCCTTCTGGCTACAAAACCCCACTTCCAATACAATATCCATCCAATGTGACGGCCTTATGCCACCTTACTGAGAGGGCCTGTATGCCCGCGTGGTACCACTCCACTGGTCGACGCCGAAGCCAACGTCTTGCTGAATCAATAAAGTCCCCATCATCCGCGGATTGCTTTCCGCTAAGTACATCCTTCATTGGGCCAGACAGATGTAAGTCCGAGGTGGGGAGATCCGGACTGTTGGGTGGATGAGGAAGGTTCTCAATTATGACAGATGCCTCGCTCAACGACTCACCGCGCTTTTGTTCACTGCGAGCACCCCGTAGACATTCTGCAAGTACCCACGAATATCTGCGATGCACTGGTTTTCCGCCAAAACAAACTCAACGACAGCTCTCTGCTTGGAACGCACTTCCGTTACAGACACCGTATAGCGCCGCCTCGTATCGGAACTTGTGAAACTACAGGGGCTGAAGTGAGAGTATTCCACGATGTCCCACAGAAAATTCCGTATTCTTTCAACCTAAACTGGCTGAGAAAGAAAACTCCTTCAATGACTTTTTGAACACCCCTCGTATTAGCGTGATGGCTATCGGGGTGACATTTGTCCGGTGTGTTGCTACCTTCCTTGGCCTCAGCATTAATATATTTACCTTCTTCGTTTCAATCATTGAATGAACACCAGAGATGAATCGTATAGCCTTTCAGAAAAGGAAGTGAAAGCCGAGAAGCGCGCAGACGCAGTCTCGGCAGACGGATTGCCTTTGTATTGATCGTCCACGCGGCATGCCATGTGTATCGCGATTTCTGACTCGCACACCTGCCGTTTGGCACGGTACATACTTTATAAACTTAAAAAATAGTTTTTACAACTTCAGTCACTTTTTACTAAAATCTCTTAGCACAACACATTTCAGCAGCATGCTACTATCGTTAGGTGCATTACACTTACATATGGTTGTAACGGTATAGTAGAATCTTTCCTCACTTGCTATGCTAAACTTAGATGCTTTATAATCGTGCTCCATTCGAGGGCTAATGTGCACTATAAAGTATTTCTTGCGGACTAATTAGTAACACATTCTGAGGATTCAGAGAGGACGAGGGGTCAAAGGAAAGATGCTGGTGTTTAGTGTCTCTTCGAAAGCAAGCAAGGTCATTACGGCAATTACATGCACTCAGTTAGAGAAATATGTGGGAAGTAATTACATTAATTCCCACCAAAGTAAAGTCTTATGTTAACCACAGAAAATTAAAGCGCCGAGAAGGGGATGGAAGTAAATGCAGATTGTCCACAATTAGGGCCCATATTTCTTTAATAAGCGAGGCACCTCGTTGTGTAACGCTTGGAAGTTGGAGTTTCACGTCTTGTCCACACACACACACACACACACACACACACACACACACACACACACACACACACACACACAGACACACACAAATACATAAATACAAGTAAGCGCAGAAGAAAACGTAGCTCAGTCCACGAAGCGTTGGGAATGGAATCGGTCCTGGCTCTGTAAAATGTAGGATGGAATTTGCCCTAAACGTCTGAGAGAAAATGGAAATCATAATGTCCGGGAAACGGTTAAAACCCTTCATTTCATCTACGTCTACATATCTACATATATACTCCGCTAGCTACCAAGCGGTATGTGGCGGAGGGCACAATTCACGCCAAAGTCATATTTCCCCCTCTCTGTTCCACTCGCGGATCGCGCGAGGGAAAAACGACTGTCTGAACGCCTCAGTACGAGCTCTAATTTCCCTTATCTTTCAATGGTGATCATTGCTCGATTTGAAAGTTGGTGGTAATAATATATGCTCTACATCCTCAGTGAATATCGGATTTCGGAATTTAGTGAGCAGCCCCTTCCGTTTAGCGCGCCGTCTATCTGTAAGTGTGTCCCACTTCAAACATTCTATGAGAATTGTAACACTCTCGCGCTGGCTAAATGTACCAGTCACGACTCTTGCCGCTCTTCTTTGGACCATCTCAATCTCTTGAATGAGACCCAACTGGTAAGGGTCTCATACAGGCGAACAATACTCTAAGACTGGGCAAACTAACGTATTCTAAGCAATTTCCTTTGTTGAAGGACTGCATAGCTTCAGGATTCTACCAATAAACCGCAATCTAGAGTTAGTCTTGCACGTTACTTCTGTAATCTGATCATTCCATTTGAGATCATTTCGAATAGTCTCACCCAGATACTTGACTGATGTTACCGCTTCCAAAGGCTGGGAATTTATTTTGTACTCGTACATCAATGGGGATTTTCTCCTTGTTATACGCAGTAGGTTACACTTACTAATATTGAGAGATGACTGCCAGTCATTACACCACCCATTTATTTTTTTGCAAATCCTCATTGATTTGTTCACAACTTTCATGTGATACTACTTTCCTGTAGACTACAGCATCATCGGCAAACAATCTAATGCCGCTGTCAATACCATCAACCAGATCGTTTACGTAAATCGTAAAAAGCAGAGGACCTATGACGCTGCCCTGGGGCACACCTGAAGTTACGCTTGTTTCTGTTGAAGTCACCCCATTCAGGACAACATACTGCTCTCTGTCTGTTAGAAAACTTTCTATCCTACCGCATATGTCATCGGATAGTCCTTAGCGCGCACTTTTTGGAGCAAGCGACAGTACGGAACTGAGTCGAACGCCTTTCGAAAGTCGAGAAATATGGCATCAAACTGGGAGCCGGTATCGAGAGTCTGTTGTATATCATGCACAAAGAGGGCCAACTGTGTCTCGCATGACCGCTGTTTCCTAAATCCGTGGTGGTTTCTGCAGATGCGCTTCTCAGAGTCTAGAAAGGTCATTATGTCTGAACACAAAATATGTTCCATTATTCTACAACAAATCGATGTCAGTAAAATTGGCCGGTAATTATGTGCACCCGATTTTCTCCCCTTTTTATAGATTGCTGTGACCTGGGCATTCTTCCAGTCCCGTGGAACTTTCCGCTGTTCCAATGGTCTCTGATAGATGATGGATGAGAATGGTGCTATATTTGTAGCATAGTCAACATATAGTCTTACGGGGATACCGTCTGGGCCAGATGCCTTCCTGGCGTCTAAGGATCTCAACTGTTTTACAATTCCAGATACACTAACACTATGCCAGCCATCCTTGCGTTTGTTCAATAATTTAAAGGGGGAATGGTGCTGCAATCCTCTACCGTAAACTGGTTTTTGAATGCTAGGTTTAGAATTTCGGCCTTCTATTTATCATCATCCGTTACATTACCTGTACTGTCAGCAATGGAAGGTATTGAACGTTCATAGATTTTACGTATGACCAAAATTTTTTGGGGTTATTTTTAGAGTATTCAGATAAAATATTGCTTTCAAATTCGTTAAAGCGTCTCTAACTGACCTTTTGACAGCTGCTTACATTTTGTATAATTTCTTTTGTCAGCCCGGCAGTAACCACATTTAAAACGACTGTGCAAAATTATCTGCTTTCTCAGCAACTTACGAATATGTTTGTTGTACCAAAGTGGATCCTTTCCCTCCCCTATATTTTTGCTAGGCACATACTTCTCTAGCACGTGGTGGACAATACCTTTACATTCCAACCAAAGATGCTCAATATCATCAGGACAAGAGCCCAGTGTCGCCACAACAGTGAAAAAATCTCTATCTACTACTGGCGTAATACATTTGCTGCAATTTAAGATGTTTGTAACTGTAATTTCTAGGTATTTGGTTGAATAATTATGCTTAATTAATAATTAGATGCTCATAACTTTTCTGTAATAAGGAGTCATTTTTTCCAGTTTGGGTGAAAAAGAGACAGACTTTTAGATTCACTGATGGTGTGCAGTGTTTACCATGTGGTAGACTTATGAGTTTGTCTATATTGGAAATTTCACCTAACTCAAGTTACAACTATCGTATACATTCCGGAATTACTTTTGAAGTCAGGTGTGCTTATCGACTTAATACTGACGACCTTAAAGCTTCATACATGCCTCTGAATGACTAAAAAACGACGTTGTGTCATATTATTGTTTACTGTATAATGTATATACAGCATGGAGGAGTGCTGTGTTATTTACAGTTAGTTTTTAATTTTTTCACATTAATTATGTACAATGACTATATTAGCATTTGACATGAACGGTTAGCTAACTAGTGTAGTAGAGAATTACTGCCATTAACAAAATAACGAATATATTAGATTGAATGTTTCGAAAGTAACATGGGAATTGTGCACACAACAAGTAATACCACATACTTTTCGCGCAGTTAATAGACTGACATATTGCAAAAACAATGGTCTGCAATCCCTCCACAGACATTATGCCACCTCGTTGAAAGTGTCCCCTGCAGAGTTGAAGCCGTCATAAAGTCGGAAGATAGACACACCCCATATTAATGTCCGGGTACTTTTGATTGATAGTGTACAGGGGAAGAAAAACTTGTGTTCGCGTAGGATTCCGTATTTGCACATGGATCAGCATTCAGCTGTAAGGACCAGATGAAGTGCATTTTCTTAACGGCGATCTTTTCCCAATTTTAATCAAACCTGCAATTCCCGTAACATTAAGGAAATAAGTTCCATGTGCTAGACCGAGAGACCTGGGGCAGTGGTTAAGTCACAGGACAAATGGCTCTGAGAACTATGGGACTAAACATCTGATGTCATCAGTCCCCTAGACTTCGAACTACTTAAACCTAACTAACTTAAGGACATCGCACACATCCATACCCGAGGCAGGATTCGAACCTGCGATCGTAGCAGCAGCGCGGTTCCGGACTGAAGCGCCTAGAACCGCTCGGCCATAACCTAAGCCACCGGACACTCATTCGGGAAGACCAGGGTTTTGATCTCGCTCCGGCCATCTAGATTTAGGTTTTACCTAATCAGATTAAGGCTGATGTGTGAATGATTTCTGTTGAAAGGCCATGATCGATTTCCTTCCATATGACTGACCCATCCGAGCTTCTTTCCGGCTGTAATTGCGTCATCACCCATTCGTTGTCAAACCCGAATTTTCGTTTCTTTCTTCTGGCTGCTAGCGCAGAAAACAGTGATAACTATGGTACCAGGGGTATTAATAATATCAAACGAGGTAGTTATATAGTAATCTTTTCTACGAACATATTGTGGATTCTATAGCAGAACAGGGCCTTCCGCATTAATTCATGTGCGACGTAGTTTTAAGGAAGCTGCAGTCAACTCATGTGCTTTTGCTTTCCTTGCCGGTTTCGTTCTAATAGTTGCTGATTTACTATATTTGCTTTCCCGTTATTCAGACAAGATAATTTGTAAGATCAGAATCTCTTAAAAATGTTTTCGTTAAATACGTTAGCCTCAGATAAATACAGAACCGTGTATTTGTTACCCATTTCTTCCAGCTTTACGCTACGGGGGGTGAACTATATTGCTTACCATAAGACAAGTAACAACTTCACTTTGAATCACTGAATCTACGTGTTTGTTATGGGTGTCAGTCTTTTCATATCAAAAGGTGCTACAAATAGGACAATATTTCCAAGATCTTGGATGTGATATAATTTGCGAGGAAAACAAAGACGATCAACACCCATCTGCGGAAAAAACGGTGGATTTAGTTGTTCATAATGAGACTGTTGGAAAAATCCTAAAATAGAACGGTACAAATTCAAAACTATTTAAATATAAGCTCAATGGGCAAATTATTACTCAGCCCTCAAAGGAGCACATCGTGGCATTGGAAGGCTGTAGATGGTTTAGAACTAGTACCAAGCAGTCACGTGACCCTACACCGGTGACGTCAGACATGGAAATGATGTGGTGTGAATGTGAATGTCGGTTGTATGGAATCGGTGTAGTAGGATGGTCGACGTGGAGAGGTCACAGAATCAAATCGTAATTGAACGTGTTCATGGCCGCACCGCCATAGAAGTTAACTGGTTTGCCGGTATATCAACAGAGATAGACCAACGGGTCTGCTAAAACCGCTGTACCAGTCACAGCCAAAGGGGACTATAGGTAATGGATAACAGGAGGCGGGTACTCCGCATAAGGTCATTGCTCACAGAGCCACATAAAGCTCCACCTCCTCAAAGTACCAAGCAACATAGAAAATGGGCAAGAGAGACTGGAGGCGGTTAGCGTGGTCCAACAAGTGGCGATGTTGCCTGCTTTCAAGTGATGCAAAACATCACCGACGGCCTAATGGGACGTTTAGCCCCCGGTATATTGATGGTATAGTTCAGCGAAGGGAATTGTGATGAATACGTTGCGGACTATTCAGTCTTACAAGATTAAAACAGCCGTGTTAATAGAGCTCCACGCATATGCCCCTGGTTTGTCTACCTCGTATTAAAACCTTGATTACCTGTGCAGCCTTCTTGATTTTTTTCTTTTAAAGTGGACCATTCCTGTTCAACATCTGTTGTGTAAACTGGGGTATTGCTAAGTCGTTCCAAAAGTGTGTCTTGCAAGGAAGAACGAATCGTTTCATTCTGGAGAACGTTGATGTTGAATTTCTCCTGGAAGGACTTAAAAAGAAGGATCGTTGTTTGCGATCGACAAGGATCCTCAGATGGCTAACCAGCAGTTTATGATCGGTCCAGCAATCATCGATGTTTCGAGTTGTTTTTTGTGGTCAGGACGACTTTCTACTCGTGTTGGAGAGTGCTGACATAGTCACTGAGATGCCAGTGTTTGGTGCGTGGATGAATCCATGTTCTTCAAATGGTTCAAATGGCTCTGAGCACTATGGGACTTAACTTCTGAGGTCATCAGTCCCCTAGAACTTAGAACTACTTAAACCTAACTAACCTAAGGACATCACACACATCCATGCCCGAGGCAGGATTCGAACCTGCGACCGTAGCAGTCGCGCGGTTCCGGACTGAAGCGTCTAGAACCGCTCGGCCCCACCGGCCGGCGTCCATGTTGTCCTATAAAGATTAGGTAAGCGGAAATGCATCTTGGTAATACAAAACCCATGCTCACCTCAGAGACCTAGAAGTAATAGCCCATTTGCAGTGCAGTTTCCGACACGTTGATTAACCATTGTTACCCCAAAAACGATTCCCTCTTCCCACTCGAGAACTGAAGTCGCCTAGTAACAAGAGTTTATTTGCGGTTGGTATCTTGACGAGAAGATTACTCGGGTGATGGGAGAACTGATCCTTTGTATCCTTCTCACCCCATAATGTGGGAGCGTAGGCAGAGACGAGAATGACAAAGCTGTCTCCAGAAATGGGAATTCGAAGAGTCACAACTATTTCATTGACACGAATAGGGGTTAATCAATGTTGTTTCACTATTTTTGTTTTTGGTGCAAATCCTACACCACGGGTACGTGGTTCTCCTGCAGCCTTGCCTTTCCAAAATATAGTCTACCCTGAGCTTGCCTCACTAAAGTGTCTTCACCTAATGGCCTGGTTTCATTTGAGGCAGCAACATCTACATCTAATCTAGCTAGCTCGTGGATGATAAAAGCTGTTCTTCTTTCTAGTCTGTTACCATTTAAATCCAGAAGAGTCCTGACATTCCATGTTCCATTAGTCATTATCATATTGTTCTTTCTTGGTTTACTTCTGCAAATTAGGAGTAACCTTCTGGGTGTGGGTTCCCAGCCAGGTACAAGTGAATCTACTGATGTTTAATCAGCCTTTTGTAGGACCTTGCCTATTCAGGGAGGGTAGCGGTTATCCTCAATAGGCCTGCCCAGTCGCAGATCCCCGAGTAGTCACATGAGTTCCCAGGAAGGCGACCATCACACACCTGCCGCTAGTATGCAGGTCCAGACTATTAGCTTTCAGCCTTACTCACGCCTGCTACCACCGTCTTTATCACATCGACACTGGCCTATAAGGAAGATGGGAGGAGAAACTGCCAATCGCGCGTCTTCGTTTAAGTGATATCTCAACTTAGGAGGAAGTAACCCGCTCACTATGATTCTGGAACAATTCATCGCGGCACGTGGGTATGAGACATGTGATTTCAGACACCAGAACTGCAGCGAAGTGCCGCGAGCTCTAGGACAGTAGAGGATCGCGTTTACAGCCAGTCCATGTGGTATGACCTCTTCCGCCTACGCGACCGACGGGAAACTCGGGTGTGAATTGTTCCTCTTCCCTCTGCTTCGCTGTTGGGTTCTAGGAAGTTAGGGAGAAACACTATGGAAAGGGATGCGGAAAGGGATGGGGAGTTGTGGGACATACTTTGTCTGATTCATCCGCTGAGACCTGTCCGGCTTGGGAGACCCGGCCAGTAGCTACGCTACCGCCAGCATAGCCCTCAGCTCGACATTAACACACAAGCCTCTCTGCCCACAAGGGCAGTGCTACGAATATGTGGTGTCCTCTGGAAAAGGAACGCGTACAGTATTGATGACAATCCCGCATCTTATCCTAAATAAAAGAGGTTCACCACTTACTTCGTTACAGGGAGGTTGCTATAATTCCAAATGAGATAACAACACTCCAGTATCAAAGTAAAAAACTCTTGCAGGGGGTGAGTATTGAGTGGGTTTGGGAAAATGCATTCAGCATGACTATGTTTGGTATGAAAAAGGGCAGCCACGTAATAATCTTCCAGTCTGCCTCTATATATAGGGTGGGCCAACGATCGTGACCGGGCCAAATATCTCACGAAATAAGCGTCAAACGAAAAAATTATAAAGAACGATACTTGTCTGGCTTGAAGGGGGAAACCGGATGGCGCTATGGTTGGCCCGCTAGATGGCGCTGCCATAGGTCAAACGGATATCAACTGCGTTTTTTTAAATAGGAAACCCCATTTTTATTACACATTCGCGTAGTACGTAAAGAAATATGAATGTTTTAGTTGGACCACTTTTTTCGCTTTGTGATAGATGGCGCTGTAATAGTCACAAACATATGGCTCACAACTTTAGACCAACAGTCGGTAACAGGTAGGTTTTTTAAATCAAAATACAGAACGTAGGTTCGTTTGAACATTTTATTTCGGTTGTTACAATGTGATACATGTACCTCTGTGAACTTATGATTTCTGAGAACGCATGCTGTTACAGCGTGATTACCTGTAAATAATACATTAATGCAATAAATGCTCAAAATGATGTCCGTCAACCTTAATGCATTTAGCAATACGAGTAACGACATTCCTCTCAACAACGAGAAGTTCGCCTTCCGTAATGTTCACACATACATTGACAATGCGCTGACGCATGTTGTCAGGCGTTGTCGGTGGATCACGACAGCAAATATCCTTCAACTATCCCCACAGCAAGAAATCCGGGGACGTCAGATCCGGTGAACGTGCGGGCCATGGTATGGTGCTTCGACGACCAATCACCTGTCGTGAATACCGCTTCAACCGCACGCGAGCTATGTGCCGTATATCCATCATGTTGGAAGTACATCACCGTTCTGTCATGCAGTGAAACATCTTGTAGTAGCATCGGTAGAACATTACGTAGTAAATCAGCATACATTGCACCATTTAGATTGCCGTCGATAAAATGGGGGTCAATTATCCTTCCTCCCATAATACCGCACCGTACATTAACCCGCCAAGGTCGCTGATGTTCCACTTGTCGCAGCCATCGTGGATTTTCCGTTGCCCAATAGTGCATATTATGCCGGTTTACGTTACCGCTGCTGGTAAATGACGCTTCGTCGCTAAATAAAACGCGTGCAAAAAATCTGTGAGCACTATGGGACCTAACTTCTGAGGTCATCAATCCCCTAGAACTTAGAACTACTTAAACCTAACTAACCTAAGGACATCACACACAGCCATGCCCGAAGCAGTATTCGAACCTGCGACTGTAGCGGTCGCGCGGTACCAGACTGTAGCGCCTAGAACCGCTCGGCCATCCCGGCCGGCAAAAAATCTGTCATCCTCCAGTAATTTCTCTTTTGCCCAGTGGCATAACTGTACACGACGTTCAAAGTCGTCGCCATGTAATTCCTGGTGCATAGAAATATGGTACGGGTGCAATCGATGTTGATGAAGCTTTCTTAACACCGACGTTTTTGAGATTCCCGATTCTCGCGCAATTTGTGTGCTACTGATGTGCGGATTAGCTGCGACAGCAATTAAAACACCTGCTTGGGCATCATCATTTATTGCAGGTCGTGGTTGACGTTTCACATGTGGCTGAACACTTCCTGTTTCCTTAAATAACGTAACTATCCGGCGAACGGTCCGGACACTTGGATGATATCGTTCAGGATACCGAGCAGCATACATAGCACAAGCCCGTTGGGCATTTTGATTACAATAGCCATACATCAACACAGTATCGACCTTTTCCGCAGTTGGTAAACGGTGCATTTTAACACGGGTAATGTATCACGAAGCAAACGGTACGTGATACCACGTATTTATACGTTTGTGACTACTATAGCGCCATCTATCACAAAGCGAAAAAAGTGGTCCAACTGAAACATTCATATTTCTTTACGTACTACAGGAAAATGTAATACAAAATGGGGATTCCTATTTTAAAAAACGCAGTTGATATACGTTTGACCTATGGCAGCGCCATCTAGCGGGCCAACCATAGCGCCATATGGATTCCCTCTTCAAGCTAGACGAGTTTCGTTCTCTGTAGTTTTTTCGTTTGATGCTTATTTCGTGAGATATTTGGCCCGGTCACTATCAATGGACCACCCTGCATATTCTGAAATTATTAACTGAAATGAAATATAAGAAAAGCATTACAACTGGCATATGCATTTGGAAGATTGTAGTACTTTTAACTGCAAAATTGTGACAGAAACTCTAAGTTAGAGCATTAAACAAATTTCGAGAAAAGAACGTGACATCGTTCGGTAAATATCACTTAATAAAAACAGAACAGTTCTTTTACTAGTAGTATCCTGTTACCGTACTTCATCGATGTAAAAAGAAGTAGCATGTTTAGAAAGTTCAGTGCCGCTTTATTATATCAGAACACGAAATACGGTATAATTTCCGCCAGCAAATGCACATAACTGATAGTGGTGAGGTATTTAAGCCTATTTAGAACGGTAAGACTAAATGGAAGAAGCTAAATTTGCGGCTGGGAGCACATTTGTAAAACAATAGTCTCACAAGAATGAAGATCATCCACAGTATTTGCCGTAATGCAAGTTAGTCTATGGCAAAAATGTATAGGATGAACAATTATGAACCAAAACAGTATTACTACTGCCCATTCTGAGGTTGGATGGGTCCTGATGGTGTTGCAGGCACGTGACGCAGTAATGAGAAAATATAAGCGGAAGAGAGGAATTGGCGATCATTATGGCAAAGATGCGGGCCACAAATGCGGGAATCAACTGATATAAGCGGTTTTGACTAAGGGCAAATTGTTGTGGCGCTGCGTGTGGAAACGATTACCTCTGAAACGTGAAGCTGGTCGGCTGTTTGCGTACTGCTGTCGTGAGCACCTAGGGAAAGTAGTTGAAGGATGGTGGAACAGCGCGTGGGCCGAATGCTACTGGACGTCCACGTCTCAGTACAAAACGTAGAGGTCGGAGTATCCCCCACTGTGCAATCCACCATCTGTGGCAGATATGACGTCATAGTACAATGCTGGTACAGGCACAAGTGTTTCGGAGCACACCGTTCAACGGCCGTAGTTGAACACGGAGCTCCACATCACACATCCCCTCCGTCACTTACGACTGCAGTGGGTACAGCATCACTGGGTTTGCATAGTGGATCAGTAGATATGTTTCGGCTGTCGAATGAGTTGCATTTCTTGTTACACCATATCGATCGTTGGGTCCTTACACGCCGTCAAAATGGTCAGTGGCTACTTGAAACTTGCATTGTGCCACAGATGCAGGCCGATGAGAGCAGAATTATGCCATGAGGTACACTGAGCTGGGATTCTGTGAGACATATGGCAGTACTCGAAGAGACCATGACAGCAGTGAACTACTTGAACATTACTGCGGACCACCTGCATCGCTTCATTCTTGAAGTCTCCCCCTACGCCCATTACATTATCCAGCAGGATAACTCTCCATGATACAAGGTCTAAGTCGTGCTGCAGTGGTTTGACGAACATGAGCGTGAACTCACATTGATATCTTAGTTACCAAATGCCCATCACCTGTATCTGTTGGAACACATATCGGGCGCCAGCTGCGTGCACACGAACCGTGGTCCCGTAATTTGCGAGAATTTAGAGACCTGTGAGTAGCCATCTGATGCCACATGCTTCTGGAAACCTAGTCCGCTGGTGTACTCTTGTATGTGTTTGAAAAGCGCACCAACACGCTATTAAACAAATAGTCAAAATGTTTTGGTTCATCGGTGTAAATTGCAACTATTAAAGTATAACTCAGACTAACAACTCAGATTAACCAGTTGTTGTTGTTGCGGTCTGCAGTCCAGATTCTGGTTTGATGCAACTCTCCATAGTACTCTATCCTGTGCAAGTTTCTTCATCTGAAAGTTCCTACTGAAAACTATATCCTTCTGAATCTCCTTAGTGTATTCATACCTTGTTCTCCCTCTACGAATTTTACCCTCCATGCTGCCCTCCAGTACTAAATTGGGGATCCCTTGATGCCTCAAACACGTCCTACCAACCGATCCCTTCTTCTAGTCAAGTTGTGCCACAAATTCCTCTTCTCCCCAATTCTATTCAGTATCTCCTCCTTAGCTACGTGATCTACCCATCTAATCTTCAGCATTCTTATATAGCACCACATTTCGGAAGCTTCTATTCTCTTCTTATCTTAACTATTTATTGTCCACGTTTCACTTCCATAATTCCATACAAATACTTCCAAAAGAGAATTCCTGGCACTACATCTATACTCTATGTTAACAAATTTCTCTTCTTCAGAAACGCTTTCTGATGTGTCGACAGAAGTGCCGACACAGTGTTATTTTGAGGGGGCCGATATGCACGCTATAAGCTCACGCAGAATATCGTGAAGTCTGAAACAGGACGCTCAATGAATGCTATAAAGAAAAGTGCGTTGCTTTTGAAATACTTAACTTTAATCCATCCTTGGTACATCGCTATTGACGATATAAGTGAGACTCCTTAGATACAAGCTATGTAGGCTAATGGCGCCTTGCTAGGTCGTAGCCATGAACTTAGCTGAAGGCTATTCTAACTATCTGCTCGGCAAAGGAGCGAGGCTTCGTCAGTGTAGTCGCTAGCAAAGTCGTCCGTACAACCGGGCGAGTGCTAGTCCGTATCTCGAGACCTGCCTTGTGGTGGCGCTCGGTCTGCGATCACACAGTGGCGACACGCGGGTCCGACATGTACTAATGGACCGCGGCCGATTTAAAGCTACCACCTAGCAAGTGTGGTGTCTGGCGGTGACACCACACTTTCCTTGACAAAGCCAGTCTGCATTTTATATCCTCTCTACTTCGACCATCATTAGTTATTTTGCTCCCAAAATAGAAAAAAAATGGTTCAAATGGCTCTGAGCTCTATGGGACTTAACTTCTGATGTCATCAGTCCCCTAAAGCTTAGAACTACTTAAACCTAACTAACCTAAGTACATCACACACATCCATGCCCGAGGGAGGATTCGAACCTGCGAACGTAGCGATCGCGCGGTTCCAGAGTGTTGTGCCTAGAACCGCACGGCCACCCTGGGCGGCCCCAAATAGCAGACCTCGTGACTTCTTAGCAGTTTTTCTATTCGTCTGTAAAGAATTCGTGTTAGTATTTTGCAGCCGTGACTTATTAAGCTGATAGTTCGGTATTTTTCACGCCTGTCAACACCTGTTTTCTGTGGGATTGGAATTATTATATTCTTCTTGAAGTCTGACGATATTTCGCCAGTCTCATACATCCTGCTCACCAGATGGTAGAGTTTTGTCAGGGGTGGCTCTCCCAAGTTTATCAGTAGTTCTAATGGGATATTGTCTACTTTTTTTTTCGACTTAGGACATACAGTGCTCCGTCAAACTCTGCACACAGTATCGTATCTCCCATTTCATCTTCGTCTACGTCCTCTTCCATCTCCATAATTTTGCCCTCAAGTACATCGCCCTTGTATAGATCCTCTATTTTTTTCGGCCTGTCTGTTTTTCCTTCTTTGCTTAGAACTGGTTTTCCATCTTAGCTATTGATATTCATACAAGTGGTTCTCTTTTCTCCAAAAGTCTCTTTAAGTTTCCTGCAGGCAGTATCTATCTTACCCCTAGTGATATATGCCTCTACATCCTTACATTTATCCTCTAGCCATCCCTGCTTAGACATTTTGCACCTCCTCTCGATCTCATTTTTGAGACGTTTGCATTACTTTTTGGCCGCTTCATTTTCTACATTTTTATATTTTCTGCTTTCATCAAGTAAATTCAATATCTCTTCTGTTACCCAAGGATTTCTACTAGCTCTCGTCTTCTTACCTACTTAATCCTCTGCTGCCTTCACTACTTCATCTCTCAAAGAAACCCATTCTACTTCTACTGTATTTATTTTCCCCGTCTTGGCAATCGTTCCCTAATGCTCTCTCTGAAACTCTCTACAACCTCCGGTTCTTTCAGTTTATTCAGGTTCCATCTCCATAAATTGCCGCCTTTTTGCAGTTTCCTCAGTTTTAATCTACAGTTCATAACCAATAGATTGTGGTCAGAGTCCACATCTGCCCCTGAAAATGTCTTACAATTTAAAACCTGGTTCCTACATCTCTGTCTTACCATTATATAATCTATCTGAAACCTTCCAGTGTCTCCAGCCTCTTTCATGTATACAACATTCTTTCGCGAATCGTAAACGAAGTGTTAGCTATGATTAAGTTATGCTCTGTGCAAAATGCTACCAGGCTTCTTCGTCTTTCATTCCTTACCCCCATTCCATATTCACCTACTACTTTTCCTTCTCTTCCTTTTCCTGCTATCGAATTCCAGTCCCTCACGACTATTAGATTTTCGTCTCCCTTCACTACCTGCATAATTTCTTTTATCTCATCATACATTCTTCAATCTCTTCGTCATCTGCGGACCTACTTGGCATATATACTTGTACTACTGTGGAACGCGTGGGCTCCCGTGTCTATCTTGGCTACAATAATACGTTCACTATGCTGTTCGTAGTAGCTTACCTGCGATCCTATTTTTTTATTCATTATTAAACCTAGTCCTGCATTACCTCTATTTCACTCTGTATTTATAGCCCTGTATTCACCTGACCGGGAGTTTTGTTCCACCTGCCACCGAACTTCACTAATTCCCACTATATCTAACTTTAATCTATCCATTTCCCTTTTTAAATTTTCTAACCTACCTGCCCGATTAAGGGATCTGACATTCCACAGTCCGATCCACAGACCGCCAGTTTTGTTTCTCCTGACAACGACGTCCTCCTTAGTAGTACCCGCCCGGAGATCCGAATAGGGCTGTATTTTACCTCCAAAATATTCTACCCAGGAGGACGCCATCATCATTTAACCATACAGTAAAGCTGCATGCCCACGGGAAAAATTACGGCTGTTGTTTCCCCTTGCTTTCAGCAGTTCGCATTACGAGCACAGCAAGGCCGTTATCGTTAATATTGCAAGGCCAGATCAGTCAACCATCCAGACTGTTGCCCCTGCAACTACAGAAAAGGCTGTTGCCCCTCTTCAGGAACCACACGTTTGTCTGACCGCTCAACAGATACCCCTCAGTTGTGGTTACACCTACTGTACGGTTATATGTACCGCTGAAGCACGCAATCCTTCCCACTAACGGAGAGCTCCATGGTTCATGGAGGGAGGTGGGGATTAACCAGTAAGGAGCATAAATTTATAACGAAGAATTCTCAGAAGTATGTCGTTGTCTTTACAAATTGAACCACCGACTTCCAGAAAAGATAAGTACTTTGACAAAGGCTTCTATTTAACAACAAAATTACAGAATGAATGCTATGTAGCTGAATTGTACTGAATCTTGAAACGATTCACCATTTTATCATCTTTGAGAAAGCACAGGAGTATTTGCCAGAGTGATTACAATACAATTCACGCATTTCCCCTCGAGGGGGTCTCATGTTTTCATAAGGCAGATAACGTTTAAGTACGCGAGCTAAAGAAGACGATGAAACATCAGTAGCTGTGATAATGGGAGGCGCAGACACTCATCCACGGAGAGTTAAATTAACTGAAGATTGAAAAATCATATGTGAAAAGAATTTACTCACATGGACAGTGAAAGAAGAGGATAACGTCAGAATTACAACAATAGAATCTTCATGTTAACTGAATTTTCTGTCGGATCTTGGTAGAACAACATTATAATAAATGTAAAGCACTAGATAGAAACTTCATATGCGATAGAGGCATAACTGTACATAGTTAAGGTATTTGAGCCAAAGACACGTAATTTGAGAGAATCTTTCGTGTGGTCCAAAGCGACGTTGGACGCTTTCCATTCAGCTGCCATATCTCTGTTTCATAGAAACCACATTCTTTGAAAGTAGTTGTTAAAAACAAATACATATTAACAGAAAAAAATTGCAAACATTTTAATATTCAGCTCAATGATTAAAAATACTTTAATGATGTTGCAAAGGGATATCTGTCTACCAATACAAATTGATATTACAGAGGTGACTGAAATCAGACGTGAACCTGGCTTTCGGACGAAACAAAACCTTCAAAATGCTAATGGTACAACAATTTCGACTATGGGAAATAGATATCAAATACTAATGAAATTCCGTACTAGATTGGATGCCTTCAGCAAAACACGATTAATAAAATGCGAGCGTGAGGTAAATTGACATGCAAAGAAAAAATTGTAGTATAACAGAAACAGGAAAGAGGTTTTTCATTTAAGTCAATTTACTGTCGTAGCACATATTCCAGAAAACTGCGATAAATGGTTCAAATGGCTCTGAGCACTATGCGACTTAACTTCTGATGTCATTAGTCGCCTAGAACGTAAAACTAATTAAACCTAACTAACCTAAAGGTATCACACACATCCATGCGCGAGGCAGGATTCGAACCTGCGACCGTAGCGGTCGCTCGGGTCCAGAGTGTAGCGCCTAGAACCGCACGGCCACTCCGGCCGGCTGTGATAAATGGTAGACGTAGATAACGTGACGGATTTTCTTTCAGCAGTAGCAACCGGAAATACCAAATGACTGTTTTATGCATAATGTGAGACACCAGTGAAAGAGTAGCCAATGAAAAGGAACATCAGCGAAAGAGTTGCCAATGACGAGAGAAATTTCAAGCTAAGAGATAACAATGTACATGGCTTCAACTAGACACATATCAAAGGGCACAGTACATCATACGTCCGAAAAACTGCAAACGCGCAATAATGACACGGATTTCATTTACTGACAAAGTGAAAAAAGTGATGACGATGTACACCCATTATCATTCAATTAATTTTTCGCGTGACTGACGGTGCAAAGCTTCTATCATCAAAAGACATGTAACTGATGATAGTCTTCAGTGGAAAAAGAACTATAATTTCACTAAGGAAAAACGGAATGAACCACAGAGCATCAAAGGGCTAAACGATCGCAGTATTTACTTGTCAAGCTTAGAATACGACAGAAATGACATATGTCTTAACAAAGCAAAATCATCTTGGATCCTACGCTTACCAACTTGAGTTATCATTTTAAACCACCAGGAAATATTAAGATAGCATCTATAATTTTTAGAAGATCTACAAAACAATGGAATCGTATGAGGAAGATGGACAACTGAGAAGACAATGGTAACTTTTTATTTCTTGCAGCTTCTGTTCATCTCGAAATTGATCAAAAATATTCAGAACAATTTCTAATAATCTCCACGTTGTACAGGCTATACTAGAGCAAATTTATTTCTTGTTACTATTTCTCGTTAGAGTTCCTACATGCTTCGCAAACCATCCGCGAATAACTTTTGCCTGAGTGTCTTCCGTATTTAAGAAATAAAGATTTCATCTATCCTCTCTATCTTGAGATCACAAAAATCGTCGAAGAGGGTCGTAGACGGCCTCTAGTATGACTAAGGTCTTCAGAAACAAGTTCCAATACCGAAGGTACATCGTAATGCCATAAAGTGAAAGAGCTCCTTGCGATGTTGTTTCATCTTCTACAAAGAAAAAAATGTTCGAGTTTCTTGCTGCGGTAGGTATACAATTTCTTAAGAAACAGCTGGTGATCAGTATCCCTCAACGTAAGAAGGAAACTATGTCTTCGATACATGTAAGATACCGTATGCCACATTATCTGTTGTCTGTCAGCTAGCCGATGGTGCCGGAGCTGGTGCATCGATGAAGACACCTACCAGCGAGCTTATAAGCAGCTGATGGATGAACTACTCACCCACAAGACGCGGGATGGAGGTTTGTTGCTCTTCTTCTTGTCCTGCCATTCCCCGCGTCGCAATGGCGCCTCACTGGTGGAGCTGCTTCATGGACGGCGCCACCGTACCTTGCTCCAGTTGCTGCGCCCACCGCGGTGGCCGGTGCCTACTCCACTCCCTCATGCTACGAATCAAACTAACAACCTAGTTTTCTTTTTCAGGTCAAGTAGCGATCAGAGGTGCTGGGAAACCGGCTTCGTTGTAAGGTTGCTTGGTAATTGCATATTTTTGATAGAGGGTCCAGGAGGATTGCAGCGACGGCACCTGAATCAAATTCGCACCTGTAAATTGCGTTATCCTGCTACTGACTCTTTGTTCACAGATTCATTGCCTGACCGGGTGATGCAGCCTGTATCTCCTCTGGCTACCTGGGGTCCTGCGTCGCCAGCATCTGGCCATGAACCTATGGTCCTGGACCCTACAGCTCATCCCGCACCTAGCGGACAGCAGACGTCCACAGGCGTTGCTCCTCTCCACTTGACGGCCTGCCAGGGGGCCGAAGCACCAATTCAAGACACCGGTGTATGATTATATGATAGCGGAACAAACACTGGTAGCAGTTACTTCTGTAAAATATCTGGGAGTATACGTGCGGAACGATTTGAAGTGGAATGATCATATAAAATTAATTGTTGGTAAGGCGGGTACCAGGTTGAGATTTATTGGGAGAGTGCTTAGAAAATGTAGTCCATCAACAAAGGAGGTGGCTTACAAAACACTCGTTCGACCCATACTTGAGTATTGCTCATCAGTGTGGGATCCGTACCAGATCGGTTTGACGGAGGAGATAGAGAAGATCCAAAGAAGAGCGGCGCGTTTCGTCACAGGGTTATTTGGTAACCGTGATAGCGTTACGGAAATGTTTAATAAACTCAAGTGGCAGACTCTGCAAGAGAGACGCTCTGCATCGCGGTGTAGATTGCTCGCCAGGATTCGAGAGGGTGCGTTTCTGGATGAGGTATCGAATATATTGCTTCCCCCTACTTATACCTCCCGAGGAGATCACGAATGTAAAATTAGAGAGATTAGAGCGCGCACGGAGGCTTTCAGACAGTCGTTCTTCCCGCGAACCATACGCGACTGGAACAGGAAAGGGAGGTAATGACAGTGGCAAGTAAAATGCCCTCCGCCACACACCTTTGGGTGGCTTGCGGAGTATAAATGTAGATGTAGATGTAGACCACCAGGAGACGCTGGATGCAGAGACGCACATTCCGTCTCGTTTCTCGACTGGCGTTCCAGGACGGCCTCAAAGCTCCTGCCTCCTCGTCGCTTCCTGCGTCCACGCCTCCGCCCCTCTGTTGTTGCAGTTGTCGTCACTACACGACAATGGAGAGGAGGTTAGAGCGGAGGAGTGTAGTGTCGCAGCTTATCGATACTGCCAGAGCTGGCGTCTCAATGAAAATTCCTTCGGGCACTGCGAGCGGCATTTTTAATATTGTCACCTGTAGGATGACCTGACCAATGAAGAACATCCAGGCCGCCGACTAAAGAACACTACCAGGACGGTGTTACAAGCTGCGGCCGCCTTGGCACCAGTCATCTAGTTCGAGTTTAGTTCCGTGTTACTAGATGGTGCCGAACATTAGATCGAGCTGTTGATAGCTAACTCTACGGACAAACATTCGGCGTACATAGGCGCACGCATCACTTTGCTTCCCTTCACGCCTAGTTTTCTTATCGCTTTCTGGATATTTTTTCTTACACTTTTACCATTTCTGCTTCTCAATATATCTGCTTCAGATCCGTGGATGCCATTTGCTCTTATTTTACTTGTTTGTCCCGCCACATATTGATTTAACTTAAGCATTTTTTGCTTTGCCATGGCTACCGAATCTCCCCAATCCCCAAGCTAGCCTGTCTCGTAGTTAGCGGCGCCACAATTGCAAGCGCCTTTGGCACCAACACTCGATCTAACACAGCTTCTTCAGATAGAGAGGCCACAAATGACATAGCTTACTGAGGTTATGAAGGGCTTCATTCAGATGCAGACGGCAGCCAATGAGAATCACAGTCAGGTGCCACCAATTACGGCAGCGCCACACCTTCCACAGCCATCCTTAGCGCTTCCGTTTCGCCCATTTCAACAAGACAAAGGGGAGTGGGTTGAGTAACTGGCCCAGTTTGAAGCTCATCTATCTGCACACCAATTCCAGGAACTGTTGTTAAACAGTCTCTTTTTTAACAACGGCTGGTGTGTCAGTTAATAGGATGTATTGCACATTGTTCCCCATTTCGCGGGACCGATGACCGTAGCAGTCTGGTCCCTTTAATCCCTCAAATCAACCAACCAACCAACCCCATTTCGCGGCCAGAACTTGTGATCTATGAAGAATTAATCCACGCTTGGAATAGATATTAAGAGTGAAACGTGACATGCAATCTTTTAAATGTGTCAGACTAAAGAAGCAGCCAGGGTGGTGTGTGACAGATTTAACAAGAGTTTACGTAAGGTTGAATGTGGCTGTGGCAAGTGTTATAGTGACTTCATGATACGTGGCGCCATTACTCAGAACGTGGCTGATATTAGAAGACGGAAACGTGTTGAAAAGTGTCCCTACTATTCCTAGCCACGGCTGCCTCAAACTGTTAACAGTGTAGCAGTTCTTCAGTAGCCACTTGAGTAAAATATATTTATTTGTAGTGCACTTGTGGCAACTAATCTTTCGCTAGCCTGTCCAGATTCCTACGGCGACATATCTCTTTGGCCACCATCTTCACAAATTTCCATTGTTTTGTCAAAAATCTGATCATTTTCAGCAACAATTCTTTTTTACAGATTTTTTGACGAAAGAGATAAGATACATGTTTCTATCAAGAACCAGAATTGAAAACGCAGAAAAATGACTTAAAACGCATCAAAAGATAATGTATTTCAATTCGATAAGTTATCTATGCTGAACAGAAAAACATTTCTGCAGTATCGTCTCAAACTGTGCAAGTTATGTAAGCTGCATATGATGTGGACCTCATGTTTCTAAAAGCGATGCCTGGATCCTGACGACTGTGTTTGATTTTATAAAAGTCCTCTATTTTACCAAAAAAACTATTATTATATTACAACGAATGGCATAACAGACTGCTTCGTAAGAACAACTGAAGAAAGACAGACTACTCAACAGGGAGAAGAATGAAGGCATGAAGAAAAGAAGTGCATAAGAAGAACATGGAAGACAGCACGAAGTAATTAAGCTTTTCCATTCGTTTAGCTTACAAATATTAAAGAATACTTCCACAGGAAGCCAGTTTAATAATGCAACAGAAAGAGTTGTCTGTTTTAATTCCAAATCGGAATGTAAGAATGTTTTGAGTCATCGTAATATGCTGGATGGACTTTCTTCCTGACCACCAAATCCAGAGGGACAGAGACAGAAAGGATGGAATGTTTGTAAGAAATGCATGTCACGTTTCACTCTTCCGGCTGATCTGTGTGTGTTGGAAGTTCTAAGGATTGTGTGTGATAATCTCAGCTGATACGTGTGTTGCAGAGTCCAAGAGTACTGTGTGAAAAAACGTCAAGTGATAACATACATTTACATTTGTTAACAGGTGTGCAACACTTTAAATAATTGTAAATGCTCTAAAAAAGAAGTATTTGTTCTAGGATAATAATGAAGATTGATAAAAAGGGCAGCAGACGATTCAGTGTGGATTTGCCGTCCTCTATTGTCTTAAATCTACGATGAAAAATTTAATAGATGTGCATTCATTTTATTCACTGGAAAATAAAAGAGAACCATTTCCATCAAATTAAAACACTTAAAATTTTGTAGAAGATTACTTTCAAAAGAAAAATGGGTAACTGACATTACTTTTTAAGAAGAAGAAGATCGCGCACCTGTCTTGCCTCTGCACATCCACCTCAGAGATACAGCACGGACAGTGCTGTACGATGATATAGTCGGCTGCTGCCCGTACGATGTGGGTGTTGAATCTGCTGACTGACACTACTGTCGAGCTGCGATCAGCGAGCATGGCCGTCCACAGGGCACTCAAAGAGCCTGTGGTCGCCTAAATGTTGAGGCACCAGCAAAGAAGTCAGAGACACCGCCAAGTCTTCCCTATCAAGGTGGAACGTTTCCCTCCGGTCGTAGACCCTAAACCACATTGCTTCAGCTGCCGGGGAGAGGGCCATATGGCAAAGTACTGTCGCAACACACCCAGATGCGTCAGAGGCTCAGGCGACCATCACAGCCCTGCCAGCAGGCGACACATGGAGGACGCGGGAGCTCGCTGTGCCATGCACCGTGTCACCAACTATCGTTGCTGCCCAGCCATCTCTGGGCGTAGCCAAGCTGATGGCGAAGTTGCGGCCCCTGACTCAGCGCACGCAGATGCAGGAGAAGACGACGACGTCAGTCGTCACAAACCGCTGCACCCTCCCCCCCCTTCCCTTAACGGCTGGAATATCCCTCCAATTGTGGAGAGGACTGGCCGCCAGTGGGAGGGTGGGAACAGCAGCTGGGATCTGGAAAGACACAGCAGCAACAGAGGACTGTCCACATGGTCGCCAAAATGCGCATTAACGTCTGAGGAACGACTAAGGCCCTCCAAGCCGACATGGCACAGAGAGGACTGCGTTCTTAGCCACCCTGGCTACACAGAAGGACTGTGTCCAGAGTTTGGTAGCGACTTTCGAGCAGCCAGAGAAGTACCTGCCCCTGCCACTGCCCCAACATAGCCGTAGGAGAAGGCCGCCGCCAGGCAGACATCCACTCCTCAGGCAATGCCCCAAGTCACTGGGATTGCCCCTGACGAACAGTCAAAAGTATTCAGAGTATGAGATGAAATGAAAATGACTGTATGATATCGTTGGCCAGGAGGCCCCATTCGGGGAAGTTCGGCCATCAAGTGCAAGTCTTATTCCACTCGACGCCACACTGGGCGACACGCGCGCTGCTGATGAGGATGAAATGATGAGGACAACACAACACCCAGTCCACGAGCGGAGAAAATCCCAAATTCGGCCAGGAATCGAACACGGGCCAACTTACATAGGAGGCAGGAAAAGAAGATGACGTCAGCTGTCAGCAACCGCTGCCTGCCCCCTCCTTCCCTGAGCGGCTGGAATGTCCCACCAGTTGTGGGGAGGACTGGCTGACAGTGGGAGGGCGGTAACAGTAGCCGTGATCTGGAAAGACACAGCAGAAGCAGAAGACCCAGCTAAGCAGGCAGACTATGAGATGAAGAAGTAACTCGACGGCAAGTGTTTATCAGAGACAAGAGTATCTTCAGGAGTGCCCCAGGCAAGTGTGATAGGAGTGCTGCTGTTCTCTATGTACATAAATCATTTGGCAGACGTTGTGGGCAGCCATCTTCGATTGTTTGCTGTAATGTGCGGTAAGATTTCGAAGTTGAGTGACTGTAGTAAGATACAAGACGACGTAGACAAAATTTCTTGTTCCTGTGATGAATGGCAGCTAGCTATAAATGTGGGAATATGTAAGTTGATGCAGATGAGTAGAAAGATCGAACCTGTAATGTTCAGATACAGTATTAATAGTGTCCCGCTTGACACAGTCGAAATCGTTTAAATATTTGGGTGTAATGCTGCAAAGCGTTATGAAATGCAACGAGCATGTGAGAACTGTGGGAGGAAAGGCGAATCGTCGACTTCGGTTTATTGGGAAAATTTTAGGAAGGTGTGGTTCATATGTAATGGAGACTACATATAGGACACTGGTGCCACCTATTCCTGAGCACTGCTCGAGTGCTTCGGATCTGTACCAGGTGGGATGAAGGTAGACATCGAAGCAATTCGGAGGCTTGTTGCTAGATTTGTTAGCGGTACGTTCGAACAACACGTAAGTGTTACGGAGATGCTTCGAGAACATAAATGCGACATTCATTTCGAGGAACACTTTTGAGAAAAATTACAGAACCGGCATTTGAAGCTGAATGCCGAACGATTCTACTGTCCCAAAATACATTGCACGTAAGGACCACAAAGATAAGACATGAGAAATTAGGGCTCCTACGGAGCCATATAGATTGTCGTTTTCCCTCGCTGTCTTTACGAGTGGAACGGGGAAGGATATTACTTGTATTGGTGCAGGGTACCCTCTACCGCATGGTGGCTTGCGGAGTATCTATGTCGATGTAAAAGTAAGTAAGGCGATGAAGGACGGCTGCTCCACCCAGTGATGAAGCAGCTGCCGAGTAGATGGACGCTCAGTTATCCGTCGATGCGGTGATGGGAGTGCAGAGGGGGGGGGGGGGGGGTGGTAGGAAGGGGATACCGGCAGGTAATACTTCAGTCGGTGAGAAGACGTCGGACGACGACCGGACCTGCTGCTGCGTCGAGCACCGTTGATACAGTACACAGTACAGTAGTTGGGTCCCACAACAGCGTACTGTGCCTGCCGCACAGATTCGAACAGATTTCACACAACCAACCACTGCAAGACACATCGCAGACAGCAAGAAATCCGCTGGTGCTGTTACTAGTCATCCATAGTCTCGTGCATTCTTTTTTTCCTTGACGTTTGCCTTGGTACTTTTTTGCCTCTGCCCTTAAAACCACTCTTCTTTCACGCGAATTTCGACCACTTTCTATCAGGAGATGGGCCCGTATTGATGGATAATCTTACCTAGATGGACGGACAACGTCACAGACCCTGCTTCTGTTACTCCAAGATGTAATTACTAAACAAATGCTGAAGTGACAGTAGATCTTTTGAGAAGCTCACCTTGCTAGAGCGGACTTGGGGGTCCTCAACTCAGTGTTTTCCACTGTGTCCCTTGTGGCGTGGATGACATTCGTCCCGCTCTCCCTTTCCCACCAAAAGCTGCTTGGGTTGACAAAATTGTACGTAGGAACTTCAAAAAGTATGTTACACATTATTATGACAGACCAAGTAACTTTTCTTGAATGCTGCACAACACTACAAAGTGACGAAGATACTGTCGTTCAACATAGTCACCAAGTCTCTATAAATAAAGGGCAGGACGTTTCACCAACTGTTCAGTTGGACGACAATAGAAATCCACTCCTTGGTGACGAAACCATTCGAGAACTGCTGTCTGAACGTCTTCATCGTTGAAAAACTCTTTTCCCCTGATGTTCTCCCTCGATACCTGGACATCGTCGTCTATGGTCGATGTCGATGGCCTTCCTTCCCGACAGAATAACCCACGTCAGAGGGACCTGGGTCACATTGTTGACACCATTTCTCATTTGGTCCAAATACCGCCATAATAACACGGTGAATCTGTGCAATTGGGACATTTGCTCACAAGAATGTTACACTCCAGCGTACTTCAACTTCTGAGTCTGTCTCCAGTTGCCGCGCCCTTACATCCCCCCACCACCCACGTTATCCGTACTGCAGGAGGGCTCTGTGCACAGTCCTTTGATTTGCTCCCTTAATGCTTCAACCAAGTGAGCCATTTGTTCTTCAAATAGTTCGACCTTAACTTCATCTACCTTTCCGCCCTTCTGTGCCCCACTGACTTCTGTTCATGTGCGCATAAGAACAACTTTCTTTGGGGACGAAATTTAAAATAAGAATGGCCACGAGACCAATGTGCAATTAATCCTGCCTTAGTAATCCAATCGGCTCCGAGGATATAACTGGCAGCTAAATTTTCTATCGCCTTCATACCCATCTTCCAGACAAATTCACAACACTGACGTTTGTTTAACACAACCCTTCACACTTAAATTTGTTTTATTTGCCGTTCAGTACTCTCCTGATACTGACCTTAACCTTCCCCTGTGCATATATGCTTATATTTGACAAAACAGTCTTAATTACCACGAAATGACAAAGTGTAAGTCCAACAATCCACACATAGGTTCCCCGTTCCGTTAAGGGCGGCACATATTAACAGTAACCGCAAAGACGTCTTTTCGTGAATCGCACTCATAATCTTTCCCTTACTGTTAATTTTCATAATACTTGCTGCGCCCTATGCGTCTTTGCACACGCATTCTTTGTGTGTCCCTGCTTACCACAACCCCAGCAGACCACCTTACGCACTCCTGAACCCAATTCTTGAGCGTGGTCAGCGATTCCGTGCGCTACCATAGCGCTCCGTTTCACACGCCTGTTCTGATTCACAGTCTCTGTTCTGATTCACACTCTCTGTTCCGTGTCTATCCTGTGAGCCTGTGCCTCCCTCTGGGTGTCGATAAATTCGCTGGCCTGTACTTGTCTTAACATCTCTTCTAATTAAGTCAGACTCTGCGGAATTACACAAAATACAGCCTTTGCATGGTTTCAGGGTTTAATCCCCCTAACATATGCATTCCCATCTGCTCCTCCATATACTAGAAAGCAAAGGCTACCACATTATTTCTAACGCATTCCACATGTTCTGCTAATGATACATCAAGGTCTTGATCTCAATCGGCTGCGAGACTTACCTTCTTGGGGTCCTAAATCTTACATGCGGGTGGCATATGGTATTTTGACGTAATGCTTCCATCAGTTCCCGAACAGTACCTTCCTCTTGAATACTCGTTCTTTGCTACTCACAGATCAGCTCACCCCGCCGCAAACAAGTCGCATCCCGGGGCATACTGAAGTCACAACGGTCGATCTTCTTTCTACAAGCAACAGTACGAGGAATAAATATATTACTGTAACTACAATAATTACACCTCAATAACCAACCACAGTCTGCTACTAAAGTGTTTTGGAAGCAGGGAGTTGTGGTCCAAAGTAAATACTCATGGAGTCGACTGATTGAGTATACAATACAAGATCAAATTTTTTCATCAAATTACACAGTAGTCATCTCAGGTATAAATAGCATACTTAATACAACGTAACGACTGCGAGAAAATATAAAAAGGACTAACAGGATGAAGCTACTAAAAATTGAATTGCTGCAGCAAAATCTTGTCAAAAAACTGTTTCGAGGCTTTACCTTCCGTAATACTTTGTATAGTTTCTGATAATCAAAGACAACAAGATGTTGTTGTTGTTGTCGTGGTCTTCAGTCCTGAGACTGGTTTGATGCAACTCTCCATGCTACTGTATCCTGTGCAAGCTTCTTCATCTCCCAGTACCTACTGCAACCTACATCCTTCTGGATCTGCTTAGTGTATTGATCTCTTGGTCTCCCTCTACGATTTTTACCCTCCACCCTGCCCTCCAATGCTAAATTTGTGATCCCTTGATGCCTCAAAACATGTCCTACCAACCGATCCCTTCTTCTAGTCAAGTTGTGCCACAAACTTCTCCCCAATCCTATTCAATACCTCCTCATTAGTTACGTGATCTACCCACCTTATCTTCAGCATTCTTCTGTAGCACCACATTTCGAAAGCTTCTATTCTCTTCTTGTCCAAACTGGTTATCGTCCATGTTTCACTTCCATACATGGCTACACTCCATACAAATACTTTCAGAAACGACTTCCTGACACTTAAATCTATACTCGATGTTAACAAATTTCTCTTCTTGAGAAACGCTTTCCTTGCCATTGCCAGTCTACATTTTATATCCTCTCTACTTCGACCATCATCAGTTATTTTACTCCCTAAATAGCAAAACTCCTTTACTACTTTAAGTGTCTCATTTCCTAATCTAATCCCCTCAGCATCATCCTCGTTTTGCTTTTGTTGATGTTCATCTTATATCCTCCTTTCAAGACACTGTCCATTCCGTTCAACTGCTCTTCCAAGTCCTTTGCTATCTCTGACAGAATTACAATGTCATCGGCGAACCTCAAAGTTTTTACTTCTTCTCCATGAATTTTAATACCTACTCCGAATTTTTCTTTTGTTTCCTTTACTGCTTGCTCAATATACAGATTGAATAACATCGGGGAGAGGCAACAACCCTGTCTCACTCCTTTCCCTACCACTGCTTCCCTTTCATGCCCCTCGACTCTTATAACTGCCATCTGGTTTCTGTACAAATTGTAAATTGCCTTTCGCTCCCTGTATTTTACCCCTTCCACCTTCAGAATTTGAAAGAGAGTATTCCAGTTAATGTTGTCAAAAGCTTTCTCTAAGTCTACAAATGCTAGAAACGTAGGTTTGCCTTTTCTTAATCTTTCTTTAGTATTGCCTCACGTGTTCCAACATTTCTACGGAATCCAAACTGATCTTCCCCGAGGTCCGCGTCTACCAGTTTTTCCATTCGACTGTAAAGAATTCGCGTTAGTATTTTGCAGCTGTGACTTATTAAACTGATAGTTCGGTAATTGACCACGCTCAAGAATTGGGTTAAGGAGTGCGTAAGGTGGTCTGCTGGGGTTGTGGTAAGCAGGGACACACAAAGAATGCGTGTGCAAAGACGCATAGGGCGCAGCAAGTATTATGAAAGATGTTAAGGTCGGAGTTTTTAAAAACAGCAAACACAAAATCCAAAATTATTATTTTTAATGAAACCACCGAACAACCATCTAGATTTGTCCCTGAGCAAATCATAATCATGGAATCCACGTGTTTTTCGATGCAGGTTAGAACCCAGTAGGTGAACACGCTTTTCAGAACAACAGAAATCTATAGTAAATACAAACTGAGGCTTCCCTTCTGTTGCAGCACGCCAGTAGAGCTGCCACTATCCTGTCCAGTAATTTAGCAGCATAGGATGTGTATATAGCGTTTTTTCCTTTTACAGGAGCAACATCACATGTAGTTCATCGGCACAGACCGTGCCCTCATATACATAGTACTTAAACACTGGTTTCATTAACCTTAATTCAAATGTCAGCTTCGTACAGAAGCACAAAAATAATTCTGCAATAACACTGTCTGAGCATGGCTCCTGGTACACCAATGTCCCCGGTCAGTTCCCCCGACCTACCAGCCACGCTTCCGGCTTGCCCCACTCCAGGTGACTACCACCTCTCTCGCCGCCGACCATTGTGCCAGAGAATCTCCCACAGCCTCCCACCCCGAAGATAGATCATTACTCCGTAATGCGACAATCGATAAGTGCCGACATGGTACAGCGAAGAGAGAATTTAAAGTAAGTGTAAGAAGTCATAAAGACCAAATGCCTTGTTAATAACTCCGTCGTTTTAGATGCTGTCGTTCCGTTTTGCATTTCGCATCTCGATATTGTCGCTTATTTGCGATTCATCGGCCATAGTGAGACATCCCTTCCTAGAGTAAATACTGTATTGTAGATATCTCCATGCTTCACGGTTCTTTTATTATCAGACTGGGAGGTACAGAAAGATACACACACTTCACCCAAAAGGTATTAAACACTTCTCCTTCATCAGGTTTCTGTCTGTAGATTCAGTCATCTGACAGCCAGTAATTGCTGGTGTCCTCAACATGTATTTGCACACTTTAGTTAGAGTTTGGCATTTGGTCGCCAGTAAACTGCGAATGGTCCAAAAAGCATACGTCTCTACACATGCTTTGAGCATAAGGTAGGGATGTGGGCTCTTGGATTTTGGGCGGCTTACTGGTCCCTCCCTAATAACCCCAGACCTTGCCGAGGTGGGTGGGCTTAACTGTTCCGTCCTCAATAAACCTGACAGTCTCTTAAGTGCACCGCACTGTACAGGCCTGGGGACGGACCAGGACCAACGAGGGGTTCATAGAAAATCTGTATAGGGAAAGTGTGGCCAGCTTTCCGGCTGCTGCTGTTTTGGGACCATCCTGCTGCTGGTCATGCATTAACCACTATAGTATGTTTAGAGGTTTCTATTGAAGAAGCGTGCTCCACTAGCGCACATGTTGCTAAGGCAGAAGAACATCTTCAAACTGAACGTTTTGAATATTCGGCAATAGAAATGTGAGCAAAATGTTTCGAAAAATATCTTTTGTGACGACGATAATCCCTAATTTTCACGCAACTAGCATTTGGAGAGTGGGAATAGCAAACGTTCTAAGTGCCAAAAATTTGACAATTTATTCTGATTGTACTGAATTATACTGTTCACCGCATCATCGCAAAAAGGAGATAATTATAAGTGCCAACAAGTTTATTCCTGCAAAGCAGAAAACAAGAAACACTATTTACACAAGTAGCGTTGTTACCGGTTTGGAACCGACGGATTCATTTTCACATGGCTGTGCACGATTATATTAAATTTAGTGGTGTTTACACCAGTTTTTGCTATTTTTTTCAACAGCTGATGTAAACAACAACCAATGTAATATAAAAGTGGGCAGCCGTCGGAAGGTGAACCTGTCGATTCGAAAACGATACGGCGCTATTTGCCTACATAAACAGCATTATGGAATGTAGCTGGTAACCATTTTGTTCACAGCATGAATCAACTTGTATTACGTTCACAACCACGGTCTCAATAATGTCATTTTTCGACAAAATAGGGGGAAGAAACTATTTGTTCTAAGTGCCCTTAATACTGAAGCACTACGTTTTATCTGCGATAACACAAATGCAGAAACATAGCATTAAGTTTTTAGCTGGTAGAACTGCAGTCAATAAAAACCACTCTGATATCTTTCACATTTTGAAATTCCATAGAGAAGGCCATCTCGTCAGAAAGACCTTGCGCCACCTACTAAAGCATATTTGAAAGACTGTCCCCATGCTTTTGCACCTGGATCAAGTCTACAGATATGCAGAGTACCGCGAACACAGTAGTGCAGAAAAAGCGTTGTGTGAAATAATGGCATGTAGAATTTTTTCCATTTCCGCTCCTCATTTATTAACGTCGGCATAGACTGATTTTACAGTTCCTGTTATTACAGATAGCTCAAATAATTACTGTTAAGTCAGTAGCTTAAAACTTATCATCTCCAATATTCATTAACAGCAGCAGGAAAAGCTAAGTAACCGCTATTACGTTGAAAACGTCGTTTCTACGACGAAAAATCAGAGCTGTGGGACAAACATCAGAGTTCTGAAACAATTTTCGTTAAATAAATTAAAATAGCTAACCATGCTTCTCGGCAACTAGATAAATTTAAGAGATCAGATTAAAGGTTTTTCTTTTGCAAGGTTTTATATTACACAATTTTCTTAAGCTCTCATTAGTTCCAGTAACGGGAAAGGAAACAACAAACGATTTAAAAGAAATTTCCAAAACAATAAGGGTAATTTCAACGCACGAGCGAATTTCAATTCACCATCACAAGGCCCTATGGCGAACATGAATAGAAACAGTCAGCCGCAGCAGAGGTCAACGCGCGGCAACAATGCCATGCCTTACGCTGTACTGCAGCCTACCTTTGGGCAGCAAAATAACTACACAGTAGCTAACAACACAATCTGGTGAAGTACCCACACAGCGCAACTAACTGAAATTTCCCCAGGCAACGAATTAAATCACACGACGCCGTCGGAAGACACCAACCCCTCAGGGAGTGGGGGCAAGATTTGACAAACATCAAGGATGATTCGTATCAGCATGACTTAGATATAGTAGATAAAATCAAGAATGAACAAATACAAGCAATCATTAAGGTGAAAATATTTAACATTGGCACACAGTTAATTTTAAATGCAGGTTCAACTACTAACCAAATATCAAATGCATTTTTTTGTGAATTGAAGAAGAGAGGCAAGTTCCAAACATTTCCTGTTCAAAACTTCAAGGTGCAAACTGCTACAGGCAGTAAGACTAAGTTAGTTAAACATCATGCAGTTATTCCATTACAAATTGAACATTATACAGTGAAGTGCTACTTTATTATAATCAACAAACTTATAATTAATCGTTTTATTAGCATGGACACGATTAGAAAGTATAAAACGCAGATTGACATAGGTATTGGTGTATGCCACTTTTTTGTAAAGGATCAGATCTCTTCTATTGATTTAGTCAGAAAGCCTGATGAAAGTAATAAAGTCAAAAAAGAGTAAAATGTAGTGGTACAATATTCCTTTTCAGCTGTATATTTCAGCCAGCCGCTGTGGCCGAGCGGTTCTAGGCGCTTCAGTCAGGAACCACGCTGCTGCTATGGTCGCAGGTTCGAATCCTGCCTCGGGCATGGATGTGTGTGATGCCCTTGGGCTAATTAGGTTTAAGTACACTCCTGGAAATGGAAAAAAGAACACATTGACACCGGTGTGTCAGACCCACCATACTTGCTACGGACACTGCGAGAGGGCTGTACAAGCAATGATCACACGCACGGCACAGCGGACACACCAGGAACCGCGGTGTTGGCCGTCGAATGGCGCTAGCTGCGCAGCATTTGTGCACCGCCGCCGTCAGTGTCAGCCAGTTTGCCGTGGCATACGGAGCTCCATCGCAGTCTTTAACACTGGTAGCATGCCGCGACAGCGTGGACGTGAACCGTATGTGCAGTTGACGGACTTTGAGCGAGGGCGTATAGTGGGCATGCGGGAGGCCGGGTGGACGTACCGCCGAATTGCTCAACACGTGGGGCGTGAGGTCTCCACAGTACATCGATGTTGTCGCCAGTGGTCGGCGGAAGGTGCACGTGCCCGTCGACCTGGGACCGGACCGCAGCGACGCACGGATGCACGCCAAGACCGTAGGATCCTACGCAGTGCCGTAGGGGACCGCACCGCCACTTCCCAGCAAATTAGGGACACTGTTGCTCCTGGGGTATCGGCGAGGACCATTCGCAACCGTCTCCATGAAGCTGGGCTACGGTCCCGCACACCGTTAGGCCGTCTTCCGCTCACGCCCCAACATCGTGCAGCCCGCCTCCAGTGGTGTCGCGACAGGCGTGAATGGAGGGACGAATGGAGACGTGTCATCTTCAGCGATGAGAGTCGCTTCTGCCTTGGTGCCAATGATGGTCGTATGCGTGTTTGGCGCCGTGCAGGTGAGCGCCACAATCAGGACTGCATACGACGGAGGCACACAGGGCCAACACCCGGCATCATGGTGTGGGGAGCGATCTCCTACACTGGCCGTACACCACTGGTGATCGTCGAGGGGACACTGAATAGTGCACGGTACATCCAAACCGTCATTGAACCCATCGTTCTACCATTCCTAGACCGGCAAGGGAACTTGCTGTTCCAACAGGACAATGCACGTCCGCATGTATCCCGTGCCACCCAACGTGCTCTAGAAGGTGTAAGTCAACTACCCTGGCCAGCAAGATCTCCGGATCTGTCCCCCATTGAGCATGTTTGGGACTGGATGAAGCGTCGTCTCACGCGGTCTGCACGTCCAGCACGAACGCTGGTCCAACTGAGGCGCCAGGTGGAAATGGCATGGCAAGCCGTTCCACAGGACTACATCCAGCATCTCTACGATCGTCTCCATGGGAGAATAGCAGCCTGCATTGCTGCGAAAGGTGGATATACACTGTACTAGTGCCGACATTGTGCATGCTCTGTTGCCTGTGTCTATGTGCCTGTGGTTCTGTCAGTGTGATCATGTGATGTATCTGACCCCAGGAATGTGTCAATAAAGTTTCCCCTCCCTGGGACAATGAATTCACGGTGTTCTTATTTCAATTTCCAGGAGTGTAGTTCTAAGTCTAGGGGACTGATGACCACAGATGTTAAGTCCCATAGTGCTTAGAGCCATTTGAACCATTTGTATATTTCACATACAAATTTGATACTGAACAAGGAGCAAACACTGAGGTTAGTTACGAAATAATAGAGGAGAAACTAAGTGGATCACAGGTACTAAATGAGATGCAACGATAAGACATTTCTAACTCGTAATTTAAGTATGCCAGTGTTTTCAGGAGGGAGCCAGGAGTAATCAAAGATTATGAATATAAATTTAAAGTCGATCCGCATGAAACATTTTGCGTTATGTCATATCCTATTCCATGGGTAAAGCGAGAGGTACTAAGGGAAGAGTTCAATCAGATGATTAAATGTGGAAGTACACAACCTTGATTTTCACCCTATTGTAGTCCAATATTACCAGTAAGCACACCGGATGGTTCTGTAATATTAGTTCACGATGCTAGAGGTATCAATAAGATTATAGTACCAGTACGCGTAAGACAGACAAATTGGCCGAACAGCTTCTGAAGTTTGACAATACAAAATGTTTCAGTAGACTAGATCTCGAGGGGTCCTACTGGCAAATAAAGCGCCTCGAAGAAAGTGGAAAATATACAGAATTTGTTTGTGGTGGCAGAAGTTACGAATTCCGTGTTCTACCTTTTGGACTGAACATTAGTGCATTAGTATTTATATCCGCATTGGACTAGGTTTTTGGCCAGAATTGCTTAGCAAAGACACTGTTTATGTAGATGACATGCTAATAGCCACACCCACTCTGTTAAAACATATCGTATCCCAACAACTGATGAACAGTGATGCATTGCTCAACTTGTTACGAAAAAATAGGATTTGGTTATGGGATGACAAGTGTCAAGAGGACTTAAAATAACATTAAGCAGGCATTAGTCAATGCAAACTTTCACAGCCACCCTGACATGTCCAACGATTTTTCTCTATGCACAGATGCCTCGTCTCAAGGGCCAGGGGCATGCTTCTTCCAGATGCGAAAGGATGAAGGTAAGGAAGTACCTTGTAAGTAGGCTGTTTATGTTTTCTTTATGTAAGTAGGCTGTTTAGGTTTTTTTATTGGTAACGCCACCTCTCTATGAAAATCACTGGCTGTGCTGTGTGCAGTCTGTGGCTGCTTTGCATTGTTGTAATACTCGCCATTGTAGTGTTAGGCAGCTGGATGTGAACAGCGCGTAGCGTTGCGCAGTTGGAGGTGAGCCGCCAGCAGTGGTGGATGTGGGGAGAGAGATGGCGGAGATTTGTAATTTGTCATGAACTGATATATATATTATGACTTGTGATGATATTAAGGTAAATACATTGTTTGTTCTCTATTAATATCTTTCATTTGCTAACTATCCCTATCAGTAGTTAGTGCCTTCCATAGTTTGAATCTTTTATTTAGCTGGCAGTAGTGGCGCTCGCTGTATTGCAGTAGCTTGAGCAGCGAAGATTTTTGTGAGGTAAGTGATTTGTGAAAGGTATAGTTTAATGTTAGTCAGGGCCATTCTTTTGCAGGGATCTTTGATAGTCAGATTGCGTTGCGCTAAAAATATTTTGTGTCAGTTTAAGGACAGTCGTGTATAATTGTTAAAAAGGGGACGTTGCATATGTCGACCCTTAGCCTAGGATACCTCACTGGAATCTTCTGATTTTTTGTTGTAGTTTGTGTAATTAGTGTAGATTTTGTTTATTGCTAGCGCGTAACTGTAGAGAGAATCTCCTTTGTAGTTGCAGTCTTTCATTGTTGTACAGTAAAATAGTTGTGGCATGCATGTAGATTTGCACCAAGTATTTCGCAGCTGCAATTAACTAGATATTATTTTCAGTGTTATGTTAATGTGTTCTCTTATTTTTGCTCTTCAAATTGGGTTTTTCTGTGTTGTCGCGTGAAATACTGTGACAATAATGGCGTGTGAAAAACGTAATACTAGGCTCCAAAGTAAACTGAGAAATGACAGTGAAAATGAAAGCAGTGTGTTAGCGCCACCGAGTAATGAATTAACTGATGTTCAAAGTAGTAATTTGGTAATTGTGCATAGGGAAATGGAGCGGGCGGCAAACAATGGCGTGGACAGTGAAACAATTAGTGAAGAGGGAAGCATTATCGATCGATCGGTCGGCAATAGCTCGCCTCAGGAAGCCGAAATGACACGACACGATCTCGCAAATACTGTAGATTCAGGTTTTGGATCCTCACCGTTTTCTCAAATAAGTCAAGATACATTTTCTGCTTGTCAAAATGTGAATGTTTCCGGTGCAAATTCACTGCCGAAAAGCACTGAGGAACATGTTTCAGACACCAGTGCATTTTTATTACAATTAATGCAACAAATGGGACAAAAGCTTGAAAAGTTAGACACAATGGAACAACATCAGAGACAAACACAGCAACAGTTAGACACAATGGAACAAAATCAGAGACAAACACAGCAAAAGCTTCAAAAGTTAGATACAGTCGAACAAAATCTTAAAAAGTTAGACACAATGGAACAAAATCTTCAAAAGTTAGACACCACACTTGAACGAACACTTGAAGATTTAACTACTGAGTTACATAACATTGAATCGAAATGTCAAAAAGTCTGTAATGACGTAAAAACACAAATTTGTGAGCATTTTCAACCTATTTTTTCGCGGCATGAAAATGCATTACAGAATCACGAAGCAGCCATAAAAGAACTGCAAACCATTGTTCATGAAAATCATGAGACCTTGTGGGCTAAAATTGACTCAGTTGCATCTACCGATTCGGTTACGCAACTTGCAAAAACTCAGGAAAACTTAAAGGACACAGTAGATTCGATTTCAGCACAAATGGACACTCTGAAACTTGGTTCAGAAAAACACACTGAGGAAATGTGTTCACTATCGGAGAAAGTAGCCGAACTTTCGGATCAGGTCACTAACTTATCTACAAAGGTAGATGATGATCTGAATGACACAAGACCTGTAGCCTTCACTGACACAGAAGAGTATGAACAAATTAGAAAATTCAAACAGAATCAAAATCAAATCAATACACAGTACAAAAGAGAAATCCGGGAAGTACAAGATCAGCTGACACAGGTAATTCAAGAATTACGTATTTCAGAGGATACTCGCACCCCAATACGGGAAGAGGAACACAGAAATACGGAACAGCCACAAAATAATAACACAGGGCATTTCGGAAGTTATGAAAGAAATTGTCAATGTGCACCGAATTTTGATATGGAACGGCCGACACGACCTAACAATGACCGATATGCGACTCGCCGACATGATGATTTTGACTATAAGCTGTTCATTACTACACGTAAATTCAAAACATTTAAGAATTCTGGCAACGACATTCATCCACAAGCATGGCTCCATCAATTCTCTCATTGTTTTCCTCCCAACTGGTCGTTGGAACACAGATTAGAATTTATGTGTGGCTACTTAGAGAATGAACCAGCTGTAAGAATGCGATCGGTCATTCATGATTGCCACAGTGAAGGAGAATTTTACCATGCCTTCCTCTCAGCATATTGGTCTCAGGCCACACAAGACCGAGTAAAACATGGTATAATAATGATGAAACATTTCGAACAATCTGAATTTTCCAGTCTTGTCAAATATTTTGAAGACATGTCGCATAAGAATCAGTATCTTTCAAACCCATACAGTCCCTCAGAACTCATCCGCATTTGCTTAATCAAACTGCCTGAACATTTACGACATATTATTTTGGCAGGACGTTGCAAAGACGACATTGAAGCTTTTCAGGGACTGTTACAAGAACTAGAAATTGACACTGACAATCGCGGAACGCGAAACCAGGAACACAACAATTACAGGTCACATCCGTCGCAATTCCGCGATGAAAGAAGTAATAATTTGACACGACAAGGCTATTATCACAACACAAATCGTGACCAAAACAGACACCACCCGTATGACAACCGTTGGCAGAGTAGTAATAACTACAGGGAAAGATCACCTCTCCGTGGTAATGACTATCACAGAGACAATAAGAGAAACAGACAATATGGGAACCAAAATAAATACTATCAAGGGAGACAGAATAACTTTAGACGCAATGGACCAGCGCGCAGTTACGATTCAGGGAGAAATTCTCCACCATGTGACCGACAAGAAAGAAACTATGGAATCTACCAACATGACGACAGACGATATGATCGTAACGACAGACCTGAATTGCATCAGAACTGGCGGGATTCAAACAGAGCAGGGCCCTCTAGTCACGGTGAATTTGTAGAAGTTAGGTCTCCAAATCCCAATAACGACGCGCGCCAACAAAGAGACAATAGGCAATGACTCACACCGCTGGCAGCAACAAAACGTACTTATGAAATTGATGACGCAGCTGCCGTAGCTAGTAATTACGTAAAAATGGAAGACATTAGGGACATCTTACTCCAGGAACACGACGTAAAACTTAACAACATTGCATATCCTGTGATTCACATTACTGTAAGTGACGTAAAATTTACGGCAGTACTTGACTCTGGCAGTCCCATCTCAGTAATTAGTGAAACAGCCTACTTACAACATTAGGTCATCAATTTTGCTGGTCGCACGTTATCAGAAGCTGGAAGATCTTACTCTGTGTCAGAATTGGAAAGCTTTGCTGTAACATGGGCATTTAAAAAGTTTGTGGGGAAAGAATATCAAAGTTTATTGTGACCATCAGTCACTGTCACTTCTTTTAACATGCAAACTATTACACAGCTGATTAGCTAGGTGGTGTCTATATTTACAAGAATTCAGTTTTGAGATCATTTATATTAAAGGAAGTCAGAATGTTATTGCGAATGCCTTGTCCAGATTACCATAAGGTTTAGAGGAATTTGGTGAATTAACAGAGCAGACTGCGGAAATCAGAACGTTATTAATGCAATGTACAGTGCTACAGGTATTAAGAAAGAGTGCAATATGTCAAACATTAAAACAGTCTAGTGTGTCAAAATATACTGAGCTACACCCAATACTCACAAAAAAACCTCTAGATATGGTATCCCTGGACATAGCTGGTCCATATGTAAGAAGTGCCCGCCCCAATAGCTCAGTGGTCAGTGTGACGGACTGCCGTCCTACGGGCCCGTGTTCGTTTCCCGGCTGCGTCGGCGATTTTCTCCGCTCAGGGACTGGGTGTTGTGTTATATTCATCACCAGTTCATCCCCATCCGGTGCGCAGGTCGCCCAAAGTGGCGTTGAATGTAATAAGACCTGCACCAAGGCAGCCGGACCTGCCCCGCAAGGGGCCTCCCGGCCAATGACGACAAACGGTCGTTTCCATTTTCCATCTAAGAAGTAAAGGAGGAGTGAGATACGTAGTAGCACTAGATGTCATTTTCTCGAAACATATCAAAATGTATGCCATTAAAAATGTAACAACGACAAATATTAGAAAAAGAATTGAGGGAGACTATTTGAGAAGAGTAGGTAAACCAAAAGTACTACTAACTGACAATGCTTCATATTTCGTTGGGCAAAAGTGGAAACAATTTATGACCTGACAGGACGTAAAGCACGTGTTAGTAAGCCTTTTTCACTTAGAAGCAAACCCAGCAGAACAAGTCTTTAAAGAATTTAACCTGTTTATTAGGACTTACGCACCTCACAAACACACCTGATGGGTAGAATTGGTAACTCCTTTCATGCCAGTGGTCAATAACCTTCCGCATTCTCCAACAGGTTTCACAACAAATAAATTGACTTTCTGGTCAAAACATCACGCACCAGTGGGAGTCGCCCATACCAAAGGTACCCACTACAGAAATGACACTACAAGACGAAATCAATCGAGCCATAGTTACACTGGAAAACAGGGCGAGTATAGAAGGTAAATTTATAAGAAGAAACTGTAACACAATTTTTTGAAGGGCAACGAGTCCTTTTACGGACGCACCCTAAATCGACCAAATTTGGCTAACTGAATAACAAGTGGCAATTACTCTATTCAGGACCATATGTAATTTCCCAAATATCATGTCCTGGGACGTACATGTTAGTTTTTTAGAGAACAGGAAGAGACAAAGGTCTCCACCCTCACAAAGATATAAAAGCCCTTATAGAATGACGAAGCGTGGCAATATTTTTATCGCAAGATAATTGTACATTGTGTACATAATTCAAAGAGTAATTTTTTGAAGGGCAACGAGTCCCTTTACGGACGCACCCTAAATCGACCAAATTTGGCTAACTGAATAACAAGTGGCAATTACTCTCAAACGGTTCATATGGCTCTGAGCACTATGGGACTTAACTGCTGTGGTCATCAGTCCCCTAGAACTTAGAACTACTTAAACCTAACTAACCTAAGGACATCACACACATCCATGCCCGAGGCAGGATTCGAACCTGCGACCGTAGCAGTCGCACGGTTCCGGACTGCGCGCCTAGAACCGCGAGACCACCGCGGCCGGCGGCAATTACTCTAATCAGGACCATATGTAATTTCCAAAATACCATATCTTGGGACGTACATGTTAGTTTATTAGAAAACAGGAAGAGACAAGCGTCTCCACCCTCACAAAGATATCCAAGCCCTTATAGAATGACGAAGCGTGGCAATATTATTATCGCAAGATAATTGTACATAGTGTACATAATTCAAAGAGTAATTATTCTCCTGGAGTGCATTAAAAGATAAAGTGCTGTGTATAGTCATAAGTAATTCTTTTGATTTTTATACGTAGGCATAAAAACTAACAGCAATGAGAAGTAACACACCACTTCATGCGAAGCAAAAGTATAAACGAAATTAGTTATGGCTCAGCGGTCGCGCGCTCAACATTACGCGCTGACATCAGCAGCAGGAGAGGAGACTCTGACCTGTGCGCATGCGTAACAGACTGGCAGAAGGCGCAACCAAAATAGGAATTCAATATATACCTAACTTAAATACAAAGTAAACGCAAATACTACGCAAATACGTCTACTGTCTAAGGACTAAGGAACCTATTGAAATATTGTACACAAAGATTTAATTAAATCCTAAGTTACATACAACATATTTACAACTAAAAGGAAGGATTATGAAAAACTGTACGAGAAGTGTAAGCTAAGGGCTAACGACAAAATACCGTGAGAGATAAAAAATAATTTTCTTTGCAGAGTAAATGAACATAATGGGTAACGGAATAAACAAATGTCTATGAATTTAAACAAAATATGGAAATATCTGCGGACGTATGCAATGACCAAATGTATCAGTGGCCACAGAGTTACGTAATGCAATTAGTTTTACGTTACCAGAATGAGATTTTCACTCTGCAGCTGAGTGTGCGCTGATATGAAACTTCCTGGCAGATTAAAACTGTGTGCTCGACCGAGACTCGAACTCGGGACCTTTGCTTTAGCGGGCATGTGCTCTACCAACTGAGCTACCGAAGCACGACTCACGCCCGGTACTCACAGCTTTACTTCTCCCAAGAGAGCTTCTGTAAAGTTTGGAAGGTAGGAGACGAGATACTGGCAGAAGTAAAGCTGTGAGTACCGGGCGTGAGTCGTGCTTCGGTAGCTCAGTTGGTAGAGCACTTGCCCGCGAAAGGCAAAGGTCCCGAGTTGGAGTCTCGGTCGGGCACACAGTTTTAATCTGCCAGCAAGTTTCATATCAGCGCACACTCCGCTGCAGAGTGAAAATCTCATTCTGGAAACATCCCCCAGGCTGTGGCTAAGACATGTCTCCGCTGTATCCTTTCTTTCAGGAGTGCTAGTTCTGCAAGGTTCGCAGGAGAGCTTCTGTAAAGTTTGGAAGGTAGGAGACGAGGTACTGGCAGAAGTAAAGCTGTGAGTACGGTGCGTGAGTCTTACTTCGGTAGCTCAGTTGGTAGAGCACTTGCCCGCGAAAGGCAAAGGTACCGAGTTTGAGTCTCGGTCGGGCGCACAGTTTTAATCTGCCAGGAAGTTTCAGTTCTAAGTTAGTTTTACATTTTTTTCTTTCAGCGGCCAGTGCATCGTCACATCGAAGAAGAAGAGATATACGTCAAGAGTAGCAGGTATCCAAATGAAGAAACGCGCCGTACGTCGAGTAAACAATTTAGTTATAAGGATATTTATACAAAGATCATAAGGCAAATGAAAAATGAAATATGCATTGTCGCAGTGTGTCTCCGTGACAATTATCAGTACCTATTCGATGCAGAGTACACATAAACATTTAAGGACGAGATTTTACGAAAAGCAGTCAATTTTTATCGTGTCACATGAAAGCTTGAATAATGACACTTCCAGGTATTTGTGAAAGATAAGTCTACGATGGTTAAAACTTCATGTTTCACCCTAAGCTTTACATCAATTGAAGCAAACGGCACTAACACACGAAGAAACAGCATGATACTACATGGGTGATTAGTCGGTTCACATTAGTTCAGTGAAGCAAAAGGTCCTTAGCAACTAGTCCATCATTGTACGAGTAACATTTCCTCATAAATCCTTAAACCAGTAGATGAGTATTTCCCTTCTTCCCTCCCAGACAAAGGAGGCGGCGCCAAGCCAGTTAAGCTAGCGGTGTGCAACGTTTTAGTTCTGTTTCCCTCTTCTACCTAAGGAAGGAATGAGCTCCTATAAGTGATAAAAGCCTATCTATAAAATGAAACATAAATGTATCATATGTTTGTATTGTGTCACAATAATGTGATATGTCATTAATTTGTAAATGTGGTGTGAACGAAGAGAAGTTGAAACTATTGAACAAACTGTAGTAACAAAACCTAGTTACTGAATATTTTATGACGCTTTAAGACTTAAGAAATTTATGTTCGTAATATAAGCGATGGATGGACTGTCAGCCATAGGTATAAGCTATGCTGCTATGTATATTGTTAAAACTCACTACTGATATGAATTTTTATTGGAAACCAAACTCTGTATGAAAAAATGAACTTCAAAGACCAGCAATTTATACAATGTTTTGGACGGCTATATGTGTCTTTCAACAAGTGGACGGTCAAGCGTGGTGACATGAACAACGAAATAACTTCTAAGCATCGTGACTCAGAACGCTTGACACATTGACAAGTAAACTATAGTTGTTCGAGCTGGTAGTTACCTCATCGACGGATGCTGTTGGTCAGGGCTTCTCTCCACTGAAAATGCGAGTGCGACGGGTTATAATGACGCCCTAGCCGTAAAAATGGATATCTTCTGCCACAGCGTCGGATTTTGAACAATAATCACACACCCGCTGCACCCTGAATGAAGACAACTGCCGCAGCAATTCTTCGATATGTGACACTCAGGTGAAACCCTGGTAATCAATATGAAATCAACACTAAAAAAGCGAGTGTACGCAAGGGCGACGGTAGCTTCTAGCATGTTGACCGTTAGCGTCTAGGTCTTAGCCGTCAAATCGGCCAGTGCACCAGCGCGAAACCCGGCAGCGAGAATACGTACGTACATACATTAATCCTTGTTCCATAGATAATGAATACGACGTTTCGTAATGATGTGGAACGTGTCACGTGTCAGTTTTCTTTAGACAAAATAATTTTTTTACAAGCCGGCCGTCGTGGCCGAGCTGTTCTAGGCGCTTTAGCCTGGAACCGCGCTGCTGTTACGGTCGCTGGTTCGAATCCTGCCTCGGGTATGGATGTGTGTGATGTCCTTAGGTTAGTTAGGTTTAAGTAGTTCTAAGTCTAGGGAACTGATGACCTGAGATATTAAGTCCCATAGCGCTCAGAACCATTTGACCATTTATTTTACAGTTACTACTTCATATCTAAGAATTCATCTATTGAGTAGGAGTAGTTGTCATTCAGAAATTCTTTGAATTTGCTTTTAAATGTTCGTTGGCTATCTGTCAGACTTTTATAACTATTTGGAAAATGACCAAAGATTTTTGTAGCAGCATAATTCATCCTTTTTTGTGCCAAAGTGAGATTTAATCCTGAATAGTGAAGATCATCCTTGCTTCTAGTGTTAAAGCTATGCACTTCGGTCTTATTTTTGAATCTGGATGGGTTATTAATGACAAATTTCATTAGTTAATATGTATATTGCGAAGATACTGTGAATGTACCGAGCTGCTCAAATAAATGTCCGCAAGGCGATCTAGGGTGGGCTCCAGCTATTATTCTGATTACACGCTTTTGTCCAATGAATACTTTCTGTCTTAATGACGAATTGCCCCACAATATAATGCCATATGAAAGCAGTGAATGAAAATAGGCATAGTGGGCTAATTTACTGATATGTTTATCACCAAAATTTGTAATAAACCAAATAGCATAAGTAGCTGAACATAGCTGTTTCATCAGATCATCGATGTGTTTCTTCCAATTCAATTTCTCAGCAATGCACTTACCCAGAAATTTTGCGTATTCTGCCTTAGCAACAGACTTCTGTTCAAAAATGGTTCAAATGGCTCTAAGCACTATGGGACGTAACACCTGAGGTCATTAGTCCCGTAGATTTAGAACTACTTAAACCTAGCTAACCTAAGGACATCACACACATCCATGCCCAAGGGAGGAATCGAACCTGCGACTCTAGCAGCAGCGCGGTTCCGGACTGAAGTGCCTAGAACCACTCGGCCACAGTGGCCGGCTAGACTTGTGTTCTTCGTCTATATTTATCAATGGTGTCATGATATTTACTGTACAGAATGTTATGAAGTGTGTTTTCTCAAAATTTAGAGAGAGTCCATTTGCAGAGAACCATTTAATAATTTTCTGAAAGACATTTTTCGCAATTTCTTCAGCTGATACCTGCTTGTTGGGTGCGATTGCTATACTTGTATCATCAGCAAAAATAACTAGCATTACATTTTCATGAATTTAGATTGGCAAGTTGTTAATATGTATTAAGAATAACAAGGGACCAAAGACTGAACCCTGTGGGACACCATCTTAATATCTCCCCAATTAGTGGACGCTGCTGGTTTTTGCAGACTATCGCTACTGTTAATTTCAACCTTCTGCATTCTTCGAGTTAAGTATGAATTAAACCATTTGTGTACTGTCCCACTCATACCACAATACTTAAGCTTATCTAAAAGAATTTGATGATTCACACAATCAAAAGCCTTTGAGAAATCACAAAATATCCCAATGGGTGATGTTCGGTTCTTTAATGCATTTAATGTTTGATCAGTGAAAGCATAAATAGCATTTTCTTATGAAAAGCCTTTCTGAAAACCAAACTGACATTTTGTTAGTGCTTCATTTTTACAAATATGTGATGCTACTCTTGAATACATTACTTTATCAAGAATTTTGGATAAAGCTGTCGAAAGTGAGATTGGGCAGTAGTTGTTAGCCCCAGATCTATGAAGCAAAGTGAACATTATTGTTACTGCGCTAAATTCAAATATGCAATGGACTGTCATAGTATGTATTTAATTTTTTTAATTTCTTGTAGAATTCTAACACACATAGGATAAGCTGACATATCCATTCATTAAATAAAAAAGGAAGCTGACAATAAAGGGCACCGAATGCCAATCACTGTATGTCCCCATTCCATGTCAACGTACAGTGTGGGGGCAAATGTGTAGGTACATGATGACGGGCCCCAGGAAGCCGTAAAATTAAGATTTATTAAAAAAGAAAAAGAAAATAAAATGAGTTGGCCAAGACGTTAATTATGAATGCGCGGTAAAGCGCATACAAATGAAAGAAAAAAACATTCAATTTTAGAACAGTTTCTTATTTTTTACTCTTACACTCTCTCGTGGGTAGAAGGACGAGGAAGATGTGCCATTTCAGATATGAAGTATTGCGAACTCTATCTATCATATGAGTGCGTGAATAATATTATATTGAACAACACTATCAAGTATTTTTTTATGTATTGAAGTGAAGAGAAGAACATATAAGGAGGATTGTCTTGATTACGACAAACGCCGGGGTTTTCAGAGTCCGCTCCGTGCAGCTACAATTAAAATATAAGCGAAGTCCGATGGCCAAAAGACACAAATAAGCACAAAGCATTTTAATAACGCAATCGTATTATATTCTACCACAAGGGGTCTTCATACGCATAGTCAATAATATTTAAGTGTCAGTGTGCGAACTATTTAACGGAACATCATCGATATGATGACTCACTCCTTGAAATGCTGCAGAGAGCTTTGGAGTTTAATCGAGGACTGGTGCACCAGTGACCTTCGCTAAGGAGGTGGGTAACTGCCATATTCAACTCTGAGAGTCTACTGGCCCTCGATAGTCTGCCTTTCTTCCGCTCCTGATAACACATGGGCGACCAAATAAAACCTTTTGTAACTCCTTAAATATCGTGAATATTTACGACCGATCGTACGTTTGTAGCAGACATGTGCTATTCTCAGTAAATTCTCTGCTCTCTCCAGTATGAGCTATCTTAGCACGCCTCGAATCTGCCCGGATTCAAACACGCCTTCAATTTGCCGCAGAAGTTTACTGGATCATTGAGGGCGATTTGTGGGGAGAACTTGGAGGGTTCGTGTCTCGGTAGAAAAAGTCAAGTAAAGCTGTCATTAGTGTTTAATATGCATTAATTTTAGAGAAACCGACATGCAAGACGAATGTAGCCGTGTACGTTCGGGAAAAAGAAGAGAGAGAGCAGGGGAGAGGGCGAGTAAAGTCTTCGTTTAATGTCCTCCTCCCTATTTTTTTTTTTTACACCGTCATTCGATTTCATCTATTTTGATGCTTCGAGAAGTGAAGTTTCAATCCTAACCAAGATTACGGATTATGATGAAATTTATTTGCAAGACATTTTTAGATTGGTACGACGTAATCTTTGTATCATTTGATTTCAAATGGGCTTAGTATGTATTCAGTACCGACACCCTAAAAACTCATCGCCGTGGCGAACGGGCTACTTGAACCCACGACCGCTGCTTCATAGGCAGCAATGCTGTTCTGAGCCACGGAGACTAACTGGATGCCATCTCCGTATTACATACTTTCACACTAAGTAGCCTCCCTCACCACTCAGAAAAAATTCCGTACAAATGGACTTCTATAAACAAAATATCGTTTACGGTGTTATTTCGGAAACGTATGAGAGCAACACAGTTAGTAGGTGTCAACCACCAGAAAACATATGAAGTATTCATCTACCTTAGCAAAGCCTGGTAATGCGGACTCGTTAAACTAAGAAAGTAAGGGTGCCAAAAGTCGTGCTTGGGGAGGAACTGGTACCCTGTGAACCGGCAGAAGTATCTAAAAAGTGATCCTGTTCTATCATTGCTCTGTTATCGGCTCGTTACAGCCCAATGACGCTCCCGGTTTCCTACAATTTTTTACGGGGCGGGAGGTGTCGGAGAGACGACGGGAACGATCAATACGTCCCATATGGCTGGCCTCGACCGGTGGGGTGAGCGTGGGTGGAACAGGTGTCTGTCTCCATGGTTACGGTCGGTGCGGCAGCGCCGGCGAAGGGGTGGAGTTCGCAGTCATCAGCAGCCGCGGCCAGACGCCTTGCTCGCGCCGCTTTCAGGTAAGCCACACTCGCAGCCCAAAAGTCTGCCCGACAGAACGCACTTGTGAAATTCAATCCTATTTCATCTTTGCATCGCATCAGATCGTTTCTTTCGTGGAAATATATTGCTGTACATCTATGGTAGACTTTCTATTTGGTGCCCAAAATTAGGCTGACCTCTAGCCTCCAGCAGCAAAACCGTGATGCGGTCTTCGTTTGCCATAGAATCTAGAAGCAAATTAGACTGAACTTGTAGTACTTATGACTTGACAGACACTTTAACGATGTACTGTAACTCTTTAACGTTAAAAGAAAATAGTCGGCAAGGAAATCATATTGAAGGGATGATGTCTTCAGTTTCGTTATGCAAAAAGTATCTCAAAAATAATTTTTGGGTTGTTTTTCACTTCGAAGTCTTAATCGAACCGTCACAGCGGAAAAGTGACCAATTTGTTGATCTATAAAGATCACGGATGAGCTATTTATCTACGCAGCTACATGATTTTTTGTAAATAACTCGCCATTTCTTTGACTGACGGTTTCCCAATAGAGGAAAATGCTGTCTTTCTTATAATAAATAACAAAGATTTACAAACTGCGCTGTCTTGTGACGTGAATGTTGTAGGTTGAAGTCTCTCCTTGCCCTAAGTGTGAGTTTTCGTGAGTTTTAAAATGGCCACTACTGCGTGACTAATTCAAACTGACAGAAAGTAACCGTAGATATGATTTCAGGTACATTTAAATAACGAATATGAGATTATACAAGTATATAATTAAGATTATAAGGTAATAAATACTGTTTATAATAAGTAATCAAAAAAAATGGTTCAAATGGCTCTGAGCACTATGCGACTTAACTTCTGAGGTCATCAGTCGCCTAGAACTTAGAACTAATTAAACCTAACTAACCTAAGGACATCACATACATCCAAGCCCGAGGCAGGATTCGAACCTGCGACGGTAGCGGTCACGCGGTTCCAGACTGAAGCGCCTTTAACCGCACGGCCACACCGGCCGGCAATAAGTAATCAAAAGGTGTGCTGTCTGCATGGCCAAGTTGCGAAAAGTCGGTTTAAGTTTAGAAGCTATTATGTGCAAATAAGAAGAGAGCAGCCAAGGGCATTTGACTCGTCGTATATCAAAATGAGTCACTTAACAAAAATTTTTGAGTTCATGGCTTGAAAACTTTTAGATTGTAATTATGTTGAACTGTCCTCTTGTTTGAGCTGAGAAATAATTCATGTAAAATCTGCTGTAAATTTTCAAAATTAATTATTTACATTCGTAATGTAATGCGCTTCACACCAGACACACAGTTTCAGGAGCATTCTTGTCTCTTAGGAGAATGACTAGCACTATATATAGAAAAATAAGGTAGCTGTTAGAGATTTTTTTCATTTCATCCCGAAGAAATGCAAACAGTAAACACTTCACGTAAGAAATCCTTGTTTAAAGCAACAAAAGAAAACAATATACCTGTTATCGCTCTGCTTCTTAAAAAATGCAAGCAGCTAACTCTTTATATATTAATTACTGGTCGCGTGGTTTGAGGCGCCATGAGGCTGATTCCACGGCACCTCCCACTGGAGGTTCGACCCTCCCTCTGGCATGGGTGTGTATGTTGTTTTTAGCATAAGTTAGTTTAAGTAGTGTCTAAGTCTAGGAGCCCATGACCTCAGCAGTTTGGTCCCTTAGAAATTCACACATATTTGAACATTAATTACTGATTCGAGTACAAAAAAAGTGATTTGTTACTTATGGGACTCACTGCTGAAGCCAGCGATAATGAGAACGATTTCATAAATCAAAAATTTTATATACTGTCAATACTGAGTACAAGAAACAATTATTGTTGTTCATACTCGTTCGCATGCTGTTAGCTCAGTTTATATTCCATGACTGCATAACACATGATGCGTTAAAATTTTTCCTCGTTACTATTAGACTCTCACTAAAATCAAAATTGATTTTAGAGTGCATGACATACAGATATTGATTCACATAACAGATTACAGTTGATATGGTGTAAAATGAACTTCGAAATAAACAAACAGCACGCAAGATAGATCGGAAGTTAAGGAGAACAATTTGAGAAATCTCAGACGCAGTAAGCTGTTGTGTAGTCAACAGTTTGAATATACTTGCGTAGAATCAGCAAAGGACGTAGGTTTTATTCTATCTAATTTAAGGTGTATCGAAGTTTTTCAGCTAAAGACTTGCATATAAATGTTCCTGTATAATCTATCTGATCTAAAGTATTATTAGTGGACATGATGGGATGTGTCCGGCCATCGTCCTTGCAACAGCTTTCTCCTCTGCTGGGGACACTTTTCAGTGAAGCGACTCAACGTCTGTGGGGAATGGTAGCCTTTTCTTCCGCAAGGTCCAAAACTAGAGAAGCTAGTGATGCCAGGCACTGGGACCTGGAGCAAAGTCAACGTTTTAACTCATTCCGTAGGTGTTCCATTGACTTCAAGTCGGAACTCTGGGCAGCACAGTCCATTTCAGGAAGGCTGTTGTCCACAAACCATCGCCTCAATGGCTCAAATGGTTCTGAGCACTATGCGACATAACTTCTGAGGTCATCAGTCGCCTAGAACCTAGTACTAATGAAACCTAACTAACCTAAGGACATCACACACATCCAAGCCCGAGGCAGGATTCGAACCTGCGACCGTAGCGGTCACGCGGTTCCAGACTGAAGCGCCTTTAACCGCACGGCCACACCGGCCGGCCACTCGCCTCAATGATACTGCTCTGTGACAGGTTGGATTGTCACGCTGACACCAGTAATCATCGTCTCGGAACGGTTCCAATACTACGCGCAGTACGCAATGCTGTTAAATGTGCTCATATCCTTCCGCATTTACGGTTTTCTTACTTCCAAAAATAAGACCAATCCCATAACCACGAAAAACAGCCCCACACCGTAACACCACATGCTCCATACTTCACTGTTCGTACTACACATGCTGGCAGGTAACTTTCTCTGGACACTCGCGAACCCAAACCCTATCATCCGATTGTCACATACAGCGTGATTCATTACACCAATTATTGATTTCCCGCCATCCATTGTCCAGTGGTAGCACTCTTAACACTCAAACACCCGTTGGCATTGACTGCAAGAATGAGTGGCTTATGAGAAGCTGCATGACTATTTTACCCCATTCTTTTTAACTTACAACACACAGTCATTGTGCCAGTTGGACTGGTGGTAGCATTTGGCAACTGACGAGTGGTTCCTCCAGCTGACTGAATGCGTTTTTTTACAACTACCTTCCATAATGCTTAACGATCACTTCCACCAGTGCATTAGGTCTGTTTGGTCTTGGTTTAGTTGTGGTTGTTCCTTCTCATTTCTACTTCACAGTCAATCGACTTGGACAGCATTAACAGGGATCAAATGTCCCTGATTGATTTGTTACTCAGGTGTTATTCAATGAGTAGTCGATGTTCAAAGTCACTGAGTTCTCCAGACCAATCCATTCTGCTGTCAGTGATTTTCTACTAACAATACAATACTCCCCGCCTCCTTTTACACTGTAAGACAGAAAACAACAGATGCGAAGGAATTATCCGAGAGGGACGGAAATCAATAGGGTTTGGCGAGTATGAAGACCAGCAGCAGAAACTCTCGCCGTGTTAGCTTGCTGAAGTGTAAGCCCAGGATCACTTGCCACGACGGGCATTAAAACGGGGCGTAGAAAACCGTCTACTTACCGCTGTGCCGTACGAATGCCACGGGTGACAACCGAAGGGGTCCTGCTATGAAGAGACCATTACTCCTGGTTGTCAGGCTGTAAGGAAGGCGACAGTCAGGTCGGTATCCCACTGCTGTCTGGGACATCTCCAAACACGTCTTCGCAGGTTAGCAAGCCTCATTTCGAAGCGGGACTCATCACTGAAGACAATTCCACTCATTCAATGAGACTACAAGCCGAAGACATGTCTCGAGACGCCACGGACAGATGCGAGATACCAATCAGACTGTTGACCACCGTGCTGTCCGACTACCATGAATGACGCTCTGGCGTACCATTCATTTCACAGCATGACATCTTCGGTTGTCACCTGCGACACTCTTACAGTACAGCGGTCCGTCGACGATATAGTTTTTGTTGTTGTGGTCTTCAGTCCTGAGACTGGTTTGATGCAGCTCTCCATGCTATTCTATCCTGTCTAAGCTACTTCATGCCCCAGTACCTACTGCAGCCTACATCCATCTGGATCTGCTTAGTGTATTCATCTCTTGGTCTTCCTCTTCTCCCCAATTCTATTCAAAACCTCCTCATTAGTAATGTGATCTACCCATCTAATCTTCAGCATTCTTCTGTAGCACCACATTTAGAAAGCTTATATTCTCTTCTTGTCTATTTATCGTCCATGTTTCACTTCCATACATGGCTACAGTCCATAGAAATACTTTCAGAAACGACTTCCTGACACTTAAATCTATACTGGATGTTAACAAACTTCTCTTCTTCAGAAACGCTTTCCTTGCCATTGCCAGTCTACATTTTATATCCTCTCTACTTCGACCATCATCAGTTATTTTGCTCCCCAAATAGCAAAACTCCTTTACTACTTTAAGTGTCTCATTTCCTAATCTAATTCCCTCAGCAGCACCCGACTTAATTCGACTACATTCCATTATCCTCGTTTTGCTTTTGTTGATGTTCATCTTATATCCTCCTTTCAAGACACTGTCCATTCCGATCAATTGCTCTTCCAAGTACTTTGCTGTCTCTGACAGAATTACAATGCCATCGGCGAACCTCTATCCTTTTATTTCTTCTCCATGGATTTTAATACCTACTCCGAACTTTTCTTTTGTTTCCTTTACTGTTTGCTCAATATACAGATTGAATAGCATCGGGGAGAGGCTACAACCCTGTTTCACTCCCTTCCCAACCACTGCTCCCCTTTCATGTCCCTCGACTCTTATAACTGCCATCTGCTTTCTGTACAAATTGTAAATTGCCTTTCGCTCCCTGTATTTTACCACTGTCACCTTCAGAATTTGAAAGAGGGTATTCCAGTCAACATTGTCAAAAGCTTTCTCTAAGTCTACAAATGCTAGAAACGTAGGTTTGCCTTTCCTTAATCTTTCTTCTAAGATAAGTCGTAGGGTCAGTATTGCCTCACGTGTTCCAACATTTCTACGGAATCCAAACTGATCTTCCCCGAGGTCGGCTTCTACCAGTTTTTCCATTCGTCTGTAATGAATTCGTGTTAGTATTTTACAGCTGGGACTTATTAAACTGATCGTTCGTAATTTTCACATCTGTCAACACCTGCTTTCTTTGGGATTGGAATTATTATATTCTTCTTGAAGTCTGCGGGTATTTCGATTGTCTCCTACATGGTAGAGTTTTGTCAGGACTGGATCTCCCAAGGCTGTCAGTAATTCTAATGGAATGTTGTCTGCTCCGGGGCCTTGTTTCGACTTAGATCTTTCAGTGCTCTGTCAAACTCTTCACGCAGTATCATATCTCCCATTTCATCTTCATCTACATCCTCTTCCATTTCCATAATATTTCCCTCAAGTACCTCGCACTTGCATAGACCCTCTATATACTCCTTCAACCTTTCTGCTTTCGCTTCTTTTCTTAGAACTGGTTTTCCATCTGAGCTCTTGATATTCACACAAGTGGTTCTCTTTTCTCCAAAGGTCTCTTTGATTTTCCTGTAGGCAGTATCTATCTTATCCCTAGTGAGATAAGCTTCTACAGCCTTACATTTGTCCTCTAGCCATCCCTACTTAGCCATTTTGCACTTCCTGTCGATCTCATTTTTGAGACGTTTGTATTCCTTTTTGCCTGCTTCATTTACCGCATTTTTATATTTTCTCCTTTCATCAATTAAATTCAATATTTGTTCTGTTACCCAAGGGTTTCTACTAGCCCTCGTCTTTTTACCTATTTCATCCTCTGCTGCCTTCACTATTTCATCCCTCAATGCTACCCATTCTTCTTCTATTGTATTTCTTTCCCCCATTCCTGTCAATTGTTCCCTTATGCTCTCCATGAAACTCTGTACAACGTCTGGTTCTTTTAGTTTATCCAGGTCCCATCTCCTTAAATTCCCACCTTTTTGCAGTTTCTTCAGATTTAATCTACAGTTCATAACCAATAGATTGTGGTCAGAGTCCACATCTGCCCCCGGAAATGTCATACAATTTAAAATCTGGTTCCTAAATCTCTGTCTTACCACTATATAATCTATCTGATACTTTTTAGTATCGCAGGATTCTTCCATGTATACAACCTCCTTTTATGATTCTGGAACCAAGTGTTAGCTATGATTAAGTTATGTTGTGTGCAAAATTCTACCAGACGGCTTCCTCTTTCGTTTCTTACCCCCAATCCATATTCACCTACTATGTTTCCTTCTATCCCTTTTCATACCCTCGAATTCCAGTCTCCCACGACTATTAAATTTTCGTCTCCCTTCATTACCTGAACAATTTCTTTTACCTCCTCATACATTTCATCAATTTCTTCGTCATCTGCATAGCTAGTTGGCATATAAACTTGTACTACTGTAGTTGGCGTGGGCTTCGTATCTATATTTCCCACAATAATGCGTTCATTATTCTGTTTGTAGCTTGTTTACCCGTACTCCTACTTTTTTATTCATTATTAAACCTACTCCTGCATTGCCCCTATTTGATTTTGTATTTATAACCCTGTATTCACCTGACCAAAGGTCTTGTTCCTCCTGCCACCGAACTTCAATAACTCCCACTATATCTAACTTTAACATATCCATTTCCCTTTTCAAATTTTCTAACCTACCTGCCCGATTAAGGGATCTGACATTCCACGCCCCGATCCGTAGAACGCCAGTTTTCTTTCTCCTGATAACGACGTCCTCTTGAGTAGTCGCCACCCGGAGATCCGAATGGGGGACTATTTTAGCTCCGGAATATTTTACCCAATGGGACACCATCATCATTTAACCATACAGTAAAGCTGTAAGCCTTCGGGAAAAATTACGGCTGTAGTTTCCCCTTGCTTTCAGCCATTCGGAGTACCAGCACAGCAAGGTCGTTTTGGTTAGTGTTACAAGGCCAATTCAGTCAATCATCCAGACTGTTGCCCCCGCAACTACTGAAAAGACTGCTGCCCCTCTTCAGGGACCTCACGTTTGTCTGGCCTTTCAACAGATACCCTCCGTTGTGGTTGCACCTACGGCACGGCTATCTGTATCGCTGAGGCACGCAAGCCTCCCCACCAATGGTAAGGTCTATGGTTCATGGGGGGGAGGGGGGGGCTTCTTTGATAGAGGATGTTAAAAGCGCTAGCTTTTTTTTCTTTTTTTACAGGTTACTATCCCTTGCTGTAGGGGCTCAAATTTTGATATTTTTTTCTACACCAGCAAGGGAAAACAGAGGCCACTACTTCCACCACATCAAGTGGATTTAGTGCTCACGTACTCACACTGAGCCGTGAACACTTCGCAGTTTATCATTGGGGGATAATTGAAAATTATTATTACTATTATCGGTACCATACGTGCAGTGATCGTGCCAGGCGCGCGATATTGAATCTTTATCACATCATTAAAGGTGCGAGACCTGTACGACCTTATAGCAACCGTTATAGTTCTACATTATTCTACTGTGACACTACTGATGATTTCACGTAATGAAAGGGAGAATGTAAAGATTAAAGGACTCATTTATTTAACAGTTGAATGTTGAAAAATTAAACAATCAATTTGGGGTGGGGGAGAAAGAATTGAGTTCAGCAGCCTGCAGCAACGTACGTTCGTAATAAGCCGCAATAGCAGGAGAAAAGGAATTTTAGGAACGATCGCCGTATTATCAAATGGAGTTCAATTTACTAAAGAATGGGGTTGCAGGTATGCAGAGACCACCACCATGAATCATCCAAAGACTAAGAAAGATGCTACTGAGGATGAATCGTTAGGTAGCCTCCTGTGCTAAAGGAATAAAACCTGCAAGACTCGAAACTATTCACACAGGCGATACTAGATAACTTTGGCTCGCGGTCCGACTACATTAACGAAACATGAAGGGGCGCCAGACACTCACCACGTGGAGTAGGACAAAGGGCACAAGTTTTCAAGCTAGGGAGACCTAAATTCTGAGTCAAATTTTGCACGGGAGAACTGAAAGAGCTACTGCCAGACGAAGCGAAAAAGTGAGCATTAAAGTACACACTTTATTGCCGAATTGCAAGCTACTGTGACTAACCAACACATCTAGCACATTATGCTCAACTGTACAAGGAACACCTACAGTCTTATAACCCGGAAAAATTGCGTAAACCGTAATTTAAGGAACGCACATCAGTAGAATGACCTATAAGGATTCCTCTGGGCCGCAGGGTCCGTATCTACAGTGCACGTCAGCGCTCATGCTTACCGAAACTTCAGCCAGCACTTTCAGCCTCAGGCACGGCCACACTAGAACTGCCCACTAGTGATGCGGAGCTCGTGAATGAGTCGTTCAAATGAACGCTTCACTCCAGTGAAGTGTGAACTAACCACTCAATTTCAAAGAAATGGTACTTTAAACTCTTCACAGATAGCACATTCCTCACTTTTTTCTAGTTCACTCACTCTCTTCCCCTCTCCCTCCCTCAGTACATCGGCGCTACGTCACTCATTCTCCCTTCACTTCAGTCCTACCTCTACTGCCTGTCGACGAATCGCGCGGTGTTTGGGGGAACGATTGGGTTATGAGCGGTAGAGGCGTTGAGGGGCGAAGGGAAGGTAGCGTCAGCTGCTTCCTGCAGTGCTGACATCATTACCAGCGGCTGTTTGTGCAGTTATACTTCGCGTCTACCGGTAAGCTACCGTTGGCAGCGCTTGCAGACAAATGAATATTAAAATACAAACGAAGAGGCTGGCTGTGTGAGCACGCACAGCCAACATGAAAATAAAATGCTTACCTTGTGAGTCTGGAACTGAAGCATGCGTGGAATCCACGCTTGAAAGATAATCGTTCATGTAGGAATGTTTATCTCGTACACATTATTGAAATAATTACACTAAATGTCAATTTGAGGATTGTCCTAATTAAATTTAAAAAAAAATACACATATATATTTATGAATAAACATCAACGGATTTGGTGAATCTTCAGAGATTTCCGTTTAAAAACATGATTTGTTCCACTTTTTTCCCTGTCAGGCGATTTCTTCTGTCAGTTATAAGGTGTCCTGCCTTCGAGAACACTCTTTCACACGGCGTGGAGGTTGCGACAATACACAGTCGTATTTCTGCAAGTTCAAAGAGCGAGGTGTATACTGACAGCCGTTCAGACCACCACTCAAGTGGAGTGCCTTGTCTCTGTAGCAGGGGCTCTTGTAAGTATTTGTTCACTTCCACTATTGCAGCAGCTCTCGGGTGTGGATTACTCTGCAGCCTGGAAAACACTTCATCAAATTCGAGCCAGAGACTGGAAGTAGATTCAGTGGTTGGAACTGAGATTGTTGCAGTAGCAGTGGATGAGTTCGTCACAAATTTCTCACAGTGCCTGATCAGGTTTAATTTCACCTTCTCAGCAGAATTTTTATCAGAAAAACCATGCAATTTGAACCGGGGATCCAATGCAGTTGCTTCCGCGAAAATGGAATTTTCCTCTATATTTCTAAATCGTCGTTTTAGGTCTTCAGCTAACTTTTCGGCCATCTGTTGCACGTCTACATGAATTTCAGTGCTATTAACATACCTGCAACACCATTTTTTCAACGAGCGATTAAGGAGTATAACTTTAGAAGCAGTGACAACATTTTCACTTGACATTTCCTCAGTGCAGTCTTTGAAAACTTTCAACAGGTCACAGGCTTGTGTTACACTTGCAATGTCCTCTGCAGTCAGATTTGGAAGATCCAGATAATTCAGAGTGATAACTGTCATTAGGGAATTCTTAACCTCGATTATTCTTCGCAGCATATCATAGGTTGAATTCCATCTTGTAACAGTGTCCTGTTTTAGTGTCAGAACTGGCTCTTTTAACTGTTCCTGCATCTTTTTCAGTTTCGTGCAGGCCTGCGAACTTCTTTTTAAAAATTCAACAATTTTTTTTTACTTTATTCAGAATGGGTTGAATGTGCGGAAGCCCATTCTGAACAATTAAATTGAGTGTGTGCGCAAAGCAGGGGATGTGTTTCCAGGCTGTGAGTCTTATAGCTGCCACAATATTAGCAGCATTGTCGCTGACGACACACACGACTTTTTCTTGAATGCCCCATTCCCTTGTGACACGTAGCAGTTCTTCCGAGAGTTTTTCTGACGTGTGCCTTTCGTCGTATTTAAGGCACTCTAGGAGGGAAGACGCCAGCTCCAGGTCTTTAACGTAGTGTGCTGTCACCGACAAATAACTCTCATTTGTAGTTGAGGTCCACCCATCCATTGTCAGCACAACCGCTTCCGCAGAAATAATTTTGGTTCTCACAATTTCTTTCATCATGGCGTACTGTTGTTGTAGCAGCGTACTGGAAATGGTCTTCCGAGATGGCATTCTGTAAGCACCATTCAGTTTGCCTACAAAACTTTGGAAATGTTTGCTTTCCACTATGTTGAAGGGCAAATAATCCTTTACAACAGTCTGCAGAAGTGCGGAATCGATCTCCTGATTTCTTTTGTTAGAAAGAGGTTTCGGAAAAGACATGGGTAATGTTCCGTGATATTGAGGTCTGCTTTCTGATACTGAAGTGATACTGTTATTTTCTGGCACCAACTGCTGTTCGCTTCTGGCATTTGCTGATGTTGGTTCCGGATTGTCTGGGTTTTTTATGCAAGAAATATCGGAAGATACAGGAGCAGGGGGCGCTAAGCGTCTGACTGACAATGGCACTGTTGGATGCAGCAGTCGAACATGACGCGCTAGGTTAAATGCATTTCCTCCTTTATATGAAATACACTTAGAACAATAATTGCACTTTGCTTTCCCATCACCTAAATCGGCGAAGAAACCCCAAATCTCACTACTTCTACGCGAACGCGAGTTGCTAGCCATTGTATAAGAGTGAACAGACACAAAAACTGCTTTCCAAAGAAGATAAAGAGGGATTTTACCTGAAATCGTACCAATGACTACAGGTGACAGTTTACGTTTTGAATTTGGAGGGTTATTATTCTTAACAGAAATAAAATCTACAGGAAAACTTCTGAACAATTACTTAACGTAGGTATATAGACTTTGTAACAGTGGTAAACATACTCATTCTATTTTGGATTAAATTTTAAAACGAACAAAATTGGACTGCATTTCGTTGGTAGCCCTAGTTTTCAGTCCATGAATACAACAAATAAGGTTTCACTTGGCTGATAAAGACTTTTTTGGGCGCTTCATGAGAAAATGTCGAGCAAGATTAAATGTGATACCTTCCTTATATGTGACAGGTTTCTCTGTTTATCTTTCCTATGTCCCCTTCGACCATGCTCTATTTAGCTCTCAGACACTGTAAGAGCGTAAAACGTTGCGTTCACGTTACTGCATAGTTCGGCCATCTGTTCGTAAAATTATGAAGTATTACGAAGCTTTATTGTACGAGCGAGGCGAAGCGAGCGTAGCCGCGGCTGAGCGGCGAACTGGGCAACTTCACCAGCCTTCCGTACTTCATGAATGAACTACTTCATTTGAATGCTTCACGGCAAAGAGTGAAATGAATGAAGTAGTTCACGGGAATGAACGAGCTCGACCCATCTCTACTGCCCACTGACCCTTTGTGCCACCATCCACCTGGGGAGAGCGGTTAGCGCCCACAAACAGTCGCGCACCTGAACTGGCCAATCAGAGGGCCGGAATCTCACGGGGAGGTGACCTCGCAACGTTAAAATCGAGCAGATATAGCAGTTACAAGGTTGGTAAGGCAGGTTGGGGAAATGAGAACAGGAGAGACTTGGGCCACTACTGAACGTTCAAACAACGACACGTGCTACCCTGACGATGGGAAAAAGGATGTGAAACGGGAAGCAATCATGGCTACTAGGAAGACTGCTGCCCTCGCCCATAAATAAAGAAAATTCTTAGCGCCAAGCTCCTCCCACAGATCAGTGTGAGACAAACTGTTAACATCGTCAAGTAAATTAGGCAACCCATAGAAATCATTAACACGACCTCAATTATTATGTTACCGAATACCAGAATGCTGGGATTAGAAATATGAAATATGAGCATTGAATGGTGAATTAAGTGCACGTCTTTCAAAGTCCTCTATTTGTTCCAAAGCCATGCTGGAAATAGAGATATTAAAATCCGGAAAGGCCGTTCCAGGAGCTGGCTCTGTTAAATCTTTGTTTTTGGTATGCTGATGGTCAGGCTAAACCGTCTATATGTGGTACCGAAAGAATTTACAGACAGTTGCTGCTCTGTGGGTGGGTGAGTTGGAGAAACGTTGTCGTTAGCGTATAGCAGATGAGTTACCTAAGTGAGACTTGTGAACCTTTTAGAGTGTAGTCTGGACTGATTAAATAGCCCTGGGTCAAATCTGTATTTAAGTTCTACTCCTACGTTGCTTACAGGCGATGTCTCGTATGGCATAGCTCAGACATGTCATCATGGAAAGCTCGAGTCATTTGACCAAAGTGTTAAGGGCAGCCGAAACGTTTTAAGACCTTCCACAATGCTTCTCTGGGCATTGCATCAAAGGCCTTGCCTAGATCATAGAACACAAGTAGTAAAGGCTTATGTTATGCCCTGCACCTCTCCTGCAGCTGTCATATAAGTTGATTCTCTGGAGAGGCGAAATCCGTACTGAGATCCAGGAAGTACCGTCTCTGAAAGAGTCCGCATGTGATTCAACAAAATTAAGAAAATATTTTACCAGTCACGGAGACCAAAGATATGTCAGGGAAGTTGTCACTTACGGTTTCGTCACCTATTTTAAAAATGGTGGCAGTTGTGGAATTTTTCATGTCAGCTGGTACCTTACGGGTTTCTCACATTGGAAGAAACAAGAAGAATAGTCTAGTTTTTAGAGGAAAGCCACCATTTTGAATGGTCTCCAGGGTGATGATGTCAGGTCTGGGTCTCTTTCTCGATTTCATACTATCTACAGCCTTGCTGAGTTCATGAAATATCCGTGGGACTGCCTTAAAAGGTTGTACTGGATATTGTTGGACATGTCCGAGAAAGTCGGCAGCAGCAGTAGAACTATGGTTTAAAAGTGAGTTGTAAAGCTCTATCCAGCGGTTTAAGATGTCCTGTGATTGTCAGTGAAGATTTTCATGCTGTCGTCGGCTTTCAGGATACCTGATGAGGAACGAACAGGTCCATATATTTTTTTATTCCAGCTTAAAATCTCGGCTCGTCCCCGGCATCTGACATACTTTTGAGTCTCTTGGCTTTTTGTTGTCACCATTGGTTCTTGATTGTTCTTATTTCACTTTTACGTTTCTGCTTGATCCCTTGAAACTGTGTTTTCTTTTCCAGGTAGGATGGATCTTGAGCAATACATAGGAATGTATCCCACTCTTTGGTTTTGAGGCTCTTAATCACTTCGTTATTATCATAAAATCAGTAATTTGTCAACTTCACATCAAAACCTTGATTACCTCTGCAGCCTTCTTGATGATTCTTTTTTTAAATGGACCATTCCTGTTCAACATCTGTTGTGTTAACTGGGGTATTGCTAAGTCGTTCCAAAAGTGTAGCTTGCAAGGAAGAACGAACCGTTTATTTCTGGAGGACGTTTATGTTGAATTTTCTCCTGGAAGGATTTAAGAAAAAGTATCGTTGTTTGCGATGGACAAGGATCCTCAGATGGCTAACCAGCAGTTTATGTTCGGTCCAGCAATCATCGATATTTCGAGTTGTTTTTTGTGGCCAGGACGACTTTTTTGTCATGCTGGAGAGTGCTGACATAGTCACTGAGATGCCAGTGTTTGGTACGTGGATGAATCCATGTTGTCTTATAACGATTAGGTAAGCGGAAATGCATCTTGGTGATACAAAACTCATGCTCACCTCAGAGATCTAGAAGTAGTAGCCCATTTGCAGTGCAGTTTCCGACATCTTGATTACCCATTGTTACCCCAAAAACGATTCTCTCTTCGCATTCTAGAACTGAAGTCGCCTAGCAACAAGAGTTTATTTGCGGTTGGTATCTTGACGAGAAGATTACTCAGACGATGGGAGAACTGATCCTTTGGATCCTGCTCACCCCCCTAATGTGGGAGCGTAGGCAGAGACGAACTGATCCTTTGGATCCTGCTCACCCCCTAATGTGGGACAAAGGGTGACAAAGCTGTCTTCAGAAATGGGAATTCGAAGAGTCACCACTATTTCATTGACACGAATAGGGGTTAATCGATGTTGTTTCACTATGTTTGTTTTTGCTGCAAATCCTACACCACGGGCACATGGTTCTCCTGCAGCCTTTCCTTTCCAAAATATGGTGTACCACGAGCTAGCCTCATAAGGTGTCCTTCGCCTGATGGTCTGGTTTCATTTGAGGCAGCAACATCTACATCTAATGTAGCTAGCTCGTGGATGATAAGAGCTGATCTTCTTTCTGATCTGTAATCATTTAAATCCAGAAGAGTCCTGACATTCCATGTTCCAGTAGTCATTATCATATTGTTCTTTTTTGGTTTGCTTTTGCAAATTAGGAGTAACCTTCTGGGTGCGGATTCCCAGCCAGGTGCAAGTGAATCTGCTGATGTTTAATCAGCCTTTTCTAGGGCCTTGCCCATTCAGGGCGGGCAGCGGTTATCCTAAATAGGCCTGTCCAGTCGCAGACGAATGACCAAATGCCTGAGTAGTCACGTGAGTCCTCAGGAAGGCGACCATCGCACACCTGCCGCTAGTATGCAGGTCCAGACTAGTAGCTTTCAGCCTTACTCGCGCCTGCTACCACCGTCTTTATTCCATCGCCACTGGCCTTTAAGGAGATGGGAGGAGAAACTGCCAATCGCGTGTCTTAGTCTATTTGAGATCTGAACTTACGAGGAAGTAACCCGCTCACTATGATTCTGGAACAATTCATCGCACCACGTGGCTATGAGACATGTGATATCAGACACCAGAACTGCAGCGAAGTGCCGCGAACTCTAGGACAGTAGAGCAGCGCGTTTACAGCCAGTCCGTGTTGCATGACCTCTTCCGCCTACGCGACCGTTGGGAAACTCTGGTGTGAGATGTTCCTCTTCCCTCTGCCTCGCTGTTGGGTTCTAGGATGTTAGGGAGAAGATCCGTTATTGTATGATTATATGATAGTGGAACAAACACTGGTAGCAGTTACTTCTGTAAAATATGTGGGAGTATGCGTACGTATCGATTTGAAGTGGAATGATCATATAAAATTAATTGTTGGTAAGGCGGGTGCCAGGTTGAGATTCATTGGAAGAGTCCTTAGAAAATGTATTCCATCAACAAAAGAGGTGGCTTACAAAACACTCGTTCGGCCTATACCTGAGTATTGCTCATCAATGTGGGATCCGTACCAGGTCGGGTTGACGGAGGAGATAGAGAAGATCCAAAGAAGAACGTCGCGTTTCGTCACAGGGTTATTTGGTAAGCGTGATAGCGTTACGGAGATGTATAGCAAACTCAAGTGGCAGACTCTTCAAGAGAGGCACTCTGCATCGCGGTGTAGCTTGCTGTCCATGTTTCGAGAGGGTGCGTTTCTGCATGAGGTATCGAATATATTGCTTCCCCCTACTTATACCTCCGAGGAGATCACGAATGTGAAATTAGAGAGATTCGAGCGCGCATGGAGGCTTTCCGGCAGTCGTTCTTCCTGCGAACCACACGCGAGTGGAACAGGAAAGGGAGGTAATGGCAGTGGCACGTAAAGTGCCCTCCGCCCCACACCGTTGGGTGGCTTGAGGAGTATAAATGTAGATGTAGATGTATGTAAAGGGATGCGGAAAGGGATGGGGCGTTGAGGGTCACATCCACTGAGACCTATCCGGCTTGGGAGACCCGGCCACTAGCTACGCTACCGCCAGCATAGCCCTCAGCTTGACATTAACACGCAAAACCTCTCTGCCCACAAGGGCAGTGCTACGATAATGCGGTATCCTCTGGAAAAGGAATGCGTTCAGTATTGATGACAATCCCGCATCTTCCCCAAAATAAAAGAGGTTCACCGTTTACTTCGTTACAGGTACACGATAAAACGTAATTCCTCAACCGTTTCCTGAGTGTCTTTTTTTTGGATACCCACAATTAATAGAAAGCATTACCCAACGAAGGGAGGTTGCTATAATTCCAAATGGGATAACAACACTCCAGTATGAAAGGAAAAAACTCTTTCAGGGGGTGTGTGATGAGTGGGATTAGGAAAAAGCACTCAGCATGACTGTGTGTGGTATGAAAACGGGCAGCCAGTTAATAATCTACCAGTCTACCTCCATATATATTCTGAAATTATTAACTGAAATGAAATATAAGAAAAGTATTACAACTGGCATATGCATTTGGAAGATGGTAGTACTTTAACTGCAAAATTGTGACAGAAACTCAAAATTAGAGCAATAAACAATTTTCGAGAAAAGAACGTGACACCGCTCGGTAAATATCACTTAAGAAAAACGGAACAGTTCTTTTACTTGTAATATCCTGTTTCCGTACTTCATCGATATAAAGAAGTAATATGTTCAGTAGGTTCAGTGCCGGTTTAATATATCAGAACACAAAATACGGTATAATATCCGCTAGCAAATGCACATAACTGATAGTGGTGAGGTATTTAAGCCTATTTAGAACGGTAAGACTAAATGGAAGAAGTTAAATTAGAGACTGGGAGCAAATTTGTAAAACAGTAGTTTCACAAGGATGAAGATCATCCACAGTATTTGCTGTAATGCAAGTCAGTCTATGGCAAAAATGTACGAGATGTACAATTATGAGCCAAAACAGTATTACTACTGCCCATTCTGAGGTTGGATGGGTCCTCATGGTGTTGGGGGCACGTGACGCAGTAATGAGAAAATATAAGCGGAAGAGAGGAATGGGCGGTCATTATAGCAAAGATGCGGGCCGCAAATGCGGGAATCAACTGATATGAGCGGTTTTGACTAAGGGAAAACTGTTGAGGCGCTGCCGGTGGAAACGAGAACCTCTGAAACGTGAAGCTGGTCGGCTGTTTGCGTCTGCTGTGTGAACACCTAGGGAAACTAGTTGAAGGATGGTGGAACAGCACGTGGGCCGTATGGTACTGGACGTCCACGTTTCAGTACAAAACGTAGAGGTCGGAGGATCCCCCACTGTGCAATCCACCATCTGTGGCAGATATTACGTCATAGTACAATGCTGGCGCAGGCACAAGTGTTTCGGAGCACACCGTTCAACGGCCAGTGTTTAACATAGAGCTCCACATAACACATCTCCTATGTCAGTTACGACTGCAGTGGGCACAGCATCACTAGGTTTTCACAGTGGATCAGTAGATAAGTTTCGCCTGTCGAATGAGTTGCATTTCTTGTTACACCATATCGATCGTTGGGTTCTTACACGCCGTCAAAAAGGTGAATGGCTGCTTGAAACTTGCATTGCGCCACAGATGCAGGCCGGTGAGAGCAGAATTATGCCATGAGGTACACTGAGCTGGGATTCTGTGAGACATATGGCAGTACTCGAAGAGATCATGACAGCAGTGAACTACTTGAACATCACTGTGGACCACCTGCATCGCTTCATTCTTGAAGTCTCCCCCTACGCCCATGACATCTTCCAGCAGGATAACTCTCCATGATACAGGGTCAAAATCGTGCTGCAGTGGTTTGACGAGCATGATACTAAACTCACATTGATGACCTAGCTAGCAAATTCCCCTCACCTGTACCAGTCGGAACACATATCGGGCGCCAGCTGCGTGCCCACGAACCGTGGTCCCGTAATTTGCGAGAATTTAGAGACCTGTGAGTAGCCATCTGATGCCACATGCTTCTGGAAACCTAGGAAGGACTTGTAGAGTAAATCGCTGGTGTACTCTTGTATGTGTTTCAAAAGTGCACCAAAACGCTATTAAACAGATAGTCATAATGTTTTGGTTAAGTCGGTGTAAATTGCAACTATTGAAGTATAACTCAGCCTAACAACTCAGATTAACCAGTTGTTGTTGTTGTTGTGGTCTGCAGTCCAGAGACTGGTTTGATGCAGGTCTCCATACTAATCTATCCTGTGCAAGCTTCTTCATCTCAAAGTACCTACAGAAACCTACATCCTTCTGAATCTGATTAGTGTATTCATCCCTTGGTCTCCCTCTACGATTTTTACCCTGCATGTTGCCCTCCAGTACTATATTGGGGATCCCCTGATGCCTCAGAACACGTCCTGCCAACCGATCCCTTCTTCTAGTAAAGTTGTGCCACAAATTCCTCTTCTCCCCAATTCTATTCAGTACCTCCTCCTAAGCTACGTGATCTACCCATCTTAATCTTCAGCATTCTTCTGTAGCACCACATTTCGGAAGCTTCTATTCTCTTCTTGTCTTAACTATTTATTTTCCAAGTTTCACTTTCATACTTCCATACAAATACTTTCAGAAGAGACTTCCTGTCACATATATACACGATGTTAACAAGTTTCTTTTCTTCAGAAACGCTTTCCTTGACATTGCTAGTCTACATTTTATATCCTCTCTACTTCGACCGTAATTAGTTATTTTGCGAACCAAATAGCAAACGACGTGACTTATTAGCAGTTTTTCCATTCGTCTGTAAAGAATTCCTGTTAGTATTTTACAGCCGTGACTTATTAAACTGATAGTTCTGTAATTTTCACGCCTGTCAACATCTGCTTTCTTTGGGATTGGAATTATTATATTCTTCTTGAAGTCTGAGGGTATTTAGGCTGTCTCATACATCTTACTCACAAGATGGTAGAGTTTTGTCAGGGCTGGCTCTCCCAAGGCTATCAGTAGTTCTTATAGGATATTGTCTACTCATTTTTTCAACTTAGGACTTCCAGTGTTCCGCCAAACACTTCACACAGTATCATATCTCCCATTTCATTTCGTCTACGTCTTCTTCCATCTCCATAATATTCCCCTCAAGTACATCGTCCTTGTACAGACCCTCTATATATTTTTCCCACCTGTCTACTTTCCCTTCTTTGCTTAGTATTCGTTTTCCATCTTAGCTCTTGATATTCATACAAGTCGTTCTTCTTTCCTCAAAAGTCTCTTAAATTTTCCTGTAGGCAATATCTATCTTATCCCTAGTGATATATGCCTCTACATCCTTACATTTATCCTCTAGCCATCCCTGCGTAGACATTTTGCACTTCCTCTAGATCTCCTTTTCGAGACGTTTACATTCCTTTTTGGCTGCTTCATTTTCTGTATTTTTATATTTTGTCCTTTCATCTATTAAATTCAATATCTCTTCTGTTATCTAAGGATTTCTACTAGCTCTCGTCTTTTTACCTACTTAATCCTCTGCTGCCATCACTACTTCATCTCTCAAAGAAACCCATTCTTCTTCTACTGTACTTCTTTTCCCTGTCTTGGCAATCGTTCCCTAATGCTCTCTCTGAAACTCTCTATAACCTCTGGTTCTTTCAACTTATCCAGGTACCATCTCCTTAAATTGCCGCCTTTTTGCAGTTTCTTCAGTTTTAGTCTACAGTTTGTAACCAACAGATTGTGGTCAGAGTCCACACCTGTACCTGGAAATGTCTTACAATTTAAAACCTGGTTCCTAGATCTCTGTCTTACCATTATATAATCCATCTGAAACCTGTCAGTATCTCCAGGCTTCTTCCATTTGTACAACCTTCTTTTATGATTCTTGAACCAAGTGTTAGCTATGATTAAATTATGCTCTGTGCAAAATTCTACCAGGCGGCTTCCTCTTTCATTTCTTACCCCCAATCCATATTCACCTACTACTTTTCCTTCTCTTCCTTTTCCTACTATCGAATTCCAGTCCCTCACGGCTATAAAATTTTCGCCTCCCTTCACTACCTGCGTAATTTCTTTTATCTCATCATACATTCTTCAATCTCTTCGTCATCTGCACACCTAGATGGCATATATACCTGTACTACTGTGGTAGGCGTGGGCTTCGTGTCTATCTTGGCTACAATAATGCGTTCACTATGCTGTTCGTTGTAGCTTACCCGCGCTCCTATTTTTTTATTCATTATTAAACCTAGTCCTGCATTACCTGTACTTGATTTTGTATTTATAAACTTGTATTCACCTGACCGGGAGTTTTGTTCCCCCAGACACCGAACTTCACTAATTCCCACTATATGTAACTTTAATCTATCCATTTCTCTTTTTAAATTTTCTAACCTACCTGCCCGATTAAGGGATCTGACATTCCACGCTCCGATCCAAAGACCGCCAGTTTTGTTTCTCCTGGTAACAACGTCCTCCTGAGTAGTACCCGCCCGGAGATCCGAATGGGGAAGTATTTTACCTCCGGAATATTCTACCCAAGAGGACGCCATCATCATTTAACCATACAGTAAAGCTGCATGCCCACGGGAAAAATTAGATCAGTCAACCATCGAGACTGTTGCCCCTGCAAATACTGAAAAGGCTGTTGCACCTCTTCAGGAACCACACGTTTGTCTGGCCTCTCAACAGATACCCCTCAGTTGTAGTTACACCTACGGTACGGTTATCTGCATCGCTGAAGCACGCAACCCTTCCCACCAACGGAGAGCTCGATGGTTCATAGAGGGAAGGGGGGTTTAATCAGTAAAGAGCACAAATTTATAACGAATAATTCTCAGAACTATCTCGTTGTCTTACAAATTGAACCACCGACTTCCAGAAAAAAGAAGTACATTGACAAAGGCTTATATTTAACAACAAAATTACAGGATGAATACGATGCAGCTAAATTGTACTGAATTTTGAAACGATTCACCATATTATCAACTTTGAGAAGGCACAGGAGTATTTGCCAGAGTTATTACAATACAATTCACACATTTCCCCTCGAGGGGGTCTCATGTTTTCATAAGGCAGATAACGTTTAAGTACGCGAGCTAAAGAAGACGATGAAACATCAGTAGCTGTGATAATGGGAGGCGCAGACACTCATCCACGGATAGTTAAATTAACTGAAGATTGAAAAATCATATGTGAAAAGAATTTACTCACATGGACAGTGAAAGAAGAGCATAACGTCAGAATTACAATAGAATCTTTATGTTAACTGAATTTTCTGTCGGTTCTTGGTAGAACAACATTATAATAAATGAAAAGCACTAGATAGAGACTTCATATGCGATAGAGGCTATCTGTACATAGTTAAGGTACTTGAGCCAAAGACACATATTTTGAGAGAATCTATCGTGTGGTCCAAAGAGACAATGGACGCTTTCCATTCAGCTGCCACATCTCTGTTTCATAGAAACCACATTCTATGAAAATAGTTGATAAAAACAAATACATATTAATACAAAAAATTGCAAACGTTTTAATATTCAGCTCGATGATTAAAAATATTTTAATGATGTTGCAAAGGGATATCTGTCTACTAATACAAATTGACATTACAGAGGTGACTGAAATCAGAAGTGAACGTGGCTTTCGGACGAAACAAAACCTTCAAAATACTAATGGTACAACAATGTCGACTATGGTAAATAAATATCAAACACTAATGAAATTCCATAGTAGATTGGAAGCCTTCAGCAAATTACGATTAATAAAATGCGAGGTAAACTGACAGGCAAAGAAGAAATGGTAGTATGACAGAGACACGAAAGAAGTTTTTCATTTAAGCCAATTTAATGTCGTGTCACATATTCCAGCAAACTGTGACAAATGATACAAGTAGATATTATGACGCATTTTCTTTCAGCAGTAGCAACCGGAAGTATCAAATGACTGTTTTAAGCATAATCTAAGACACCAGCAAAAAAGTAGCCAATGAAAAGGAGCATTAGCGAAAGAGATGCCAATGAAGAGAGAAACTTCAAGCTAAGAGATAACAATGTACATGGCTTCAACTAGATAGATAACAAAAGGCACAGTATACCATACGTCCGAAAAACTGCAAACAAGCAATAATGACAGGAATTTCATTTACTGACAAAGTGAAAAAGGAGATGACGATGTACACCCATTATCAAATGGTTCAAATGGCTCTGAGCACTACGGGACTCAACATCTTAGGTCGTCAGTCCCCTAGAATTTACAACTACTTAAACCTAACCAACCTAAGGACATCACACACATCCATGCCCGAGGCAGGATTCGAACCTGCGACCGTAGCGGCCGCGCGGTTCCAGACTGTAGCGCCTAGAACCGCATGACCACATCGGCCGGCACACCCATTATCATTCAATTAATTGTTCGCGTGACTGACGGTGCAAAGCTTCTATCATCAAAAGATATGTAACTGATGATACTCTTCAGTGGAAAAAGAACTACAATTTCACCAAGGAAAAACGGAATTAACCACAGAACAAGAATACGACAGAAATGACATATATTTTACCAGAGCAAAATCATCTTGGATCTTACGCTTGCCAACTTGAGTCGTCATTCTAAACCACCGGGAAATATTAATATAGTATTTATAATTTTTAGAGGATCTGCAAAACAATGGAAACGTATGAGGAAGATGGACAACTGAGAAGACAATGATAATTTTTTATTTCTTGCGGCTTCTATTCATCTCGAAATTGATCAAAAATATTCGAAAACAATCTCTAATAATCTCCACGTTTCACAGGCTATATTAGAGCAAATTTATTTCTTGTTGCTATTTCTCGTTAAAGTTCCTACATGCTTCGCAAAGCATCCGCGAATAACTTTTGCCAGAGTGTTTTCCGTATTTAAGAAATAAAGATTTCATCTAGCCTCTCTATCTTCAGAACACAAAAATCGTCGAAGAGGGTCGTAGGTGGCCTCTAGCATGACTAAGGTCTTCAGAAGACTAAGGTCGTCGAAGACGGTAGGCGGCCCCTAATACGACTGCGGTCTTCAGAAGCAAGTTCCAATACCGAAGGTACATCGTAATGCCATAAAGTGAAACAGCTTCTTGCGATGTTGTTCCATCTTCAAGAAAGAAAAAAATTTTCGAGTTTCTTGCGACGTTAGGTATACAATTTCTTAAGAAACAGTTGGTGGTCAGTTTCCCTCAACGTAAGAAGGAAGATACCGTATGCCACATTATCTGTAGTCTGTAAACTAACCGATAGTGCCGGACCTGGTGCATCGATGAAGATACCTGCCGGCGCGCTTATAAGAAGCTGATGGATGAACTACGCACCCACCATACGCGGGATGAAGGTTTGTTGCTCTTCTTGTTGTCCTGCCATTCCCCGCGTCGCAATGGCGCCTCACTGGTGGAGCTGCTTCATGGACGGCGCCACCGCACCTTGCTCCAGTTGCTGCGCCCACCGCGGTGGCCGGTGCCTACTCCACTCCCTCATGCTACGAATCAAACTAATAACCTATTTTTTTTCAGGTTAAGTAGCGATCGGAAGTGCTGGGAACGCGGCTTCGTTGTAAGGTTGCTTGGTAATTGCACAATTTTGATAGAGGATCCAGGCGGATTGCAGCGACGGCACCTGAATCAAATTCGCACCTGTAAATTGCGTTAGCCTGCTACTGACTCTTTGTTCACAGATTCATTGCCTGAGAGGGTGATACAGATTGTATCTCCTCTGGCTACCTGGGGTCCTTGTCGCTAGCACCTGGCCATGAACCTATGGTCCGGAACCCTACAGCTCATCCGGCGTCTAGCGGACAGCAGACGTCCACAGGCGTTGCTCCTCTCCACTTCACGGCAGGCCAGGGGGCCGACGCACCAATTCAAGACACCGTATCGGTTCGACCACCAGGAGACGCTAGATGCACAGACGCACATTCCGTCTGGTTTCTCGGCTGGCGTTCCAGGACGGCCTCAAAGCGAATGCCGGGGCGCGGACAGGAGCTCGGCACCAGCCACAGCTTCGGCTCCTGCCTCCTCGTCTCTTCCTGCATCCACGCCTCCGCCCCGCTATTGTTGCAGCTGTCGTCACTATACGACAATGGAGAGGAGGTTAGAGGGGAGGAGTGCAGCGTCACAGCTTATCGATTCTGCCAGAGCTGGCGTCTCAATGAAAATTCCTTCAGGCACTGCGAGCGGCGCTTTGAATATTGTTACCAATAGGATGACCTGACCAATGAACAACATCCAGGCCGCCTACTAATGAACACTACCAGGACGGTGTTACACGCGGCGGCCACCGTGGCACCAGTCATCTAGTTCGAGATTAGTTCCGTGTTACTGGATGGTGCCGAACATTAGATCGATCTGTTGATAGATAACTCTACGGGCAAACATTCGGTGTATATAGTCGCACGCATCACTTTGCTTCCCTTCCCGCCTATTTTTCTTATCGCTTTCAGAATATTTTTATAGCACTTTTGCCGTTTCTGCTTCTCGATATATCTGCTTCAGATCCGTGCATGCCATTTGCTCTTATTTTACTTGTTTGTGCTGCCACATATTGATTTAGCTTTAGCATTAATTTGTTTTGCCGTGGCTACCGCATCGCCCCAATCCCCAAGCTAGCCTGTGTCGTAGGTAGCGGGGCCACAATTGCAAGCGCCTTTTGCACCAACGCTCGATCTAACACTTCTTCTTCAGACAGAGATGCCACAAATGACGCAGCTTACTGAACTTATAAAGGTCTTCATTTGGATGCAGACGGCAGCCAATGAGAATCGCCTTCAGGCGCCACCAATTACGGCAGCGCCACAGCTTCCACAGCCATCCTTAGCGTTCCGTTTCGCCCATTTCAAGAGGACAGAGAAGAGTGTGTTGAGTAACTGGCCGAGTTTCAAGGTCATCTATCTGCACACTAATGCCAAGTACTGTTAAACCGTCTCTTTTTTTAACAACGGCTGGCGTGTCAGTTAATAGGATGTATTGCACATCGTTCCCCAATTCGCAACCAGAACTTGTGATCTATGAAGAATTAATCCACTCTTGGAATAGATATTATGAGAAGAAATTCCTTTTGGCGGATGCCAGGTTTAAATATGTCAGAGTAAAGGAGCAGCCAGGGTGGTATGTGACAGACTTAACAAGTGTTTACGTAAGGTAGAATGTGGCTGTGGCAAGTGTTGTAGTGACTTCATGATACGTGGCGCCATTACTCAGAACGTGGCTGATATTAGAAGACGGAAACGTGTTGTCTAGTGTCCCCACTCTTCCTAGCCACGGATGCCTCAAACTGTTAACAGTGTAGCAGTTCATCAGTAGCCACTTGAGTAAAATATATTTATTTATAGTGCACTTGTGTCAACTAATCTTTAGCTAGCCTGTCTAGATTCCTACAGCGACATACCTCTTAGGTCAGCATCTTCACAAAATTTCCATTTTTTGTCAAAAATCTGATCATTTTCAGCATCAATTCTTTGTTAAAGATGGTTCTGACGAAAGAGATAAGACACATGTTTTCATTAAGAGCCAGAATTGGAAACACAGATAAATGACTTAAAACGCATCAAAAGATAATGTATTTCTATTCGATAAGTTATCTGTGGTGAACAGAACAATATTTCTGCAGTATCGTCTCAAAATATGCAAGTTATGTAAGCTGAATATGATGTGGACCTCATGTTTCTAAAAGCGATGCATGGATCCTGACGAATATGCTTGATTTTATAAAAGTCATCTATTTTACCAAAAAAAAAACTATTACTGTAACACAATGACTGGCATAACAGACTGCTTCGTAAGAACAACTGAAAAAAGACAGACTACTGAACAGGTAGAAGATGAAGACATGAAGAAAAGAAGTGGATAAGAAGAACATGGAAGACACAGCACGAAGTAATTATGCTTTTCCATTAGTGTAGCTTACAAATATCAAAGAATACTTTCACAGGAAGCCAGTTTAATAATGCAACAGAAAGAGTTTTCTGCATAAATTCCAAATCAAAATACAAGAAGGTTTTGATTCATAGTAATACGCTGGATGGACTTTGTACCTAACCACCAAATCCCGAGAGACAGTGACAGAAAGGATGGAATGTTCGAAAGAAATGCGTGTCACGTTACACTCTTCAGGCTGATCTGTGTGTGTTGGAAGTTCCAAGAAATCTGTGTGAAAATCTCAGCTGATCTATGTTTGTTGCAGAGTCCAGGAGTACTATGAGAAAATACGTCAACTGATAACATACATTTACATTTCTTAACAGGACTGCAATACTTTAAATAGTTTTATATGCTCTAAAAAAGAAATATTTGTTCTCGGATAATATTGAAGATTGATAAGGAGGGCAGCAGACGAATCAGTATGGATCTGCCGTCCCCTATTGTCTTAAATCTACGATGAAAAATTTTATGGATCTGTATTCATTGTATTCAGTGGAAAATAAAAGAGGACCATTTCCAACAAATTAAAGCACTTAAAATTTAGTGGAGGACTACTTTCAAAAGAAAAATGGATAACTGACTTTAATTTCTAAGAAGAAGAAGACCGCGCACCTGTCTTGCCTCTGCACATCTACCTCAGAGATACAGCACCGGCAGTGCTGTACGATGACATAGTCGGCTGCTGCAAACACGATGTAGGTGTCGAGTCTGCTGACTCTGACATTACTGTCGAGGTGCGATCAGCGAGCATGGCCGTCCACAGGGCACTCAAAGAGCCTGTGGTCGCCTAAATGTCGAGGCACCAGCAAAGAAGACAAAGCCGCCGACAAATCAATGTGGTAAGACGACCAAATCTTCCCTATTAAGGCGGAAGTTTTCCCTCCAGTCGTGACCTCTAAACCACATTGCTTCAGCTGCCGGGGAGAGGGCCACGTGCAAAGTACTGCCGCAACACACCCAGATGCGTCAGAGGCTCTGGCAACCATGACAGCCCTGATAGCAGGTGACACATGGGGGACGCGGGTGCTCGCTGTGTCATGCACCGTGTCGCCAATTATCGTTGCTGGCTTGTCATCTCGGGGCGCAGCCAAGCCGATGCGGATGTGGCGGCCGCAGATTGAGCGTACACAGATGCAGGAGACGATGACGACGACAGTCTTCAGCAACCATTGCCCTCCCCCCTCCTCTCCCTGAGCGGCTGGATTATGCCTCCAATTGTGGGAAGGACTGGCCGCCAGTGGGAGGGTGGGAACAGTAGCCATGATGTGGAAAGACACAGTAACCATGATGTGGAAAGACACAGCAGCAGCAGAAGACCCAGCTAAGCAGGCAGACTATGAGATGAAGAAGTAACTCGATGGCAAGCGTTTATCAGAGACAAGAGTTTCCTCAGGAGTGCCCCAGGGAATTGTGATAGGACTACTGCTCTTCTCTATGTACATAAATCATTTGGCAGACGCTGTGGGCAGCAATCTTCGATTGTTTGCTTCGATTGTTTGCAGGTTCGAATCCTGCCTCGGTCATGGATGTGTGTCATGTCAATAGGTTAGTTAGGTTTAAGTAGTTCTAAGTTCTAGGGGACTAATGACCTCAGATGTTATGTCCCATAGTGCTCGGAGCCATTTGAACCATTTTCAACCGCCATGGCACAGAGAGGACTGCGATCTTAGCCACCCTGGCTACACAGAAGGACTGCATCCAGAGTTTGCTAGCAACTTTAGAGCAGGCAGAGGGGTACCTGCCCCTACCACTGCCCCAGCAGCGTCATAGGAGTAGGTCACCGACAAGCAAACATCCACTCCTCAGGCAATGCCCCAAGCCAGTGGGACTGCCTGTGACGAACAGTCAAAAGTATTCAGAGTATGAGATGAAATGAAAATGAGTGTATGATATTGTTGGCCAGGAGGCCCCATTCGGGGAAGTTCGGCCATCAAGTGCAAGTCTTATTTCATTCGACGCTACACTGGGCGACATGCGCGCCTCTGATGAGGGTGAAATGATGAGGACAACACAACACCCAGTCCACGAGCGGAGAATATCTCCAATTCGGCCAGGAATCGAACACGGGCCAACTTACATGGTAGGCAGGAGAGGACAACGACGTCAGCTGTCAGCAACCGCTGCCTGCCCCCTCCTTCCCCTGAGCAGCTGGAATGTCCCACCAGTTGTGGGGACGACCGGCCGCAAGTGGGAGGGTGGGAACAGTAGCCATGATGTGGAAAGACACAGTAACCATGATGTGGAAAGACACAGCAGCAGCAGAAGACCCAGCTAAGCAGGCAGACTATGAGATGAAGAAGTAACTCGATGGCAAGCGTTTATCAGAGACAAGAGTTTCTTCAGGATTGCCCCAGGGAAGTGTGATACGACTGCTGCTGTTCTCTATGTACATAAATCATTTGGCAGACGCTGTGGGCAGCAATCTTCGATTGTTTGCTGTAATGTACGGTAAGTTTTAGAAGTTGAGTGACTGTAGTAAGATACAAGACAATGTAAGCAAAATTTCTTGTTCCTGATGAATGGCAGCTAGCTCTAAATGTGGTAATATATGAGTTAATGTAGATGAGTAGGAAGATCAAACCTGTAATGTTCAGATACAGTATTAATAGTGTCCCGCTTGACACAGTCAAGTCGTTTAAATATCGGGGCGTAATGCTGCAATGCATTATGAAATGCAACGAGAATGTGAGAACTGTGGTAGGAAAGGCGAATCGTCGACTTCGGTTTATTGGGAAAATTTTAGGAAGGTGTGGTTCACATGTAAAGGAGAAGGCGAATCGTCGACTTCGGTTTATTGGGAAAATTTTAGGAAGGTGTGGTTCACATGTAAAGGAGACCACATATAGGACACTGGTGCCACGTATTCGTGAGTACTGCTCGAACACTTGGGATCCGTACCAGGTGGGATTGAAGGAAGACATCGAAGCAATTCGGAGGCGGGTTGCTAGATTTGTTACCGGTACGTTCGAACAACACGTAAGTGTTACAGAGATGCTTCGGAAACACAAATGCGACATTCATTCCGAAAACACTGTTAAGAAAATTTAGAGAACCGTCATTTGAAGCTGCATGCCCAACGATTCCACTGCCTCAAAATACATTCCGTATAAGGACCACAAAGATAAGATATGGGAAATTAGGGCTCCTACGGAGCCATATAGAGTGTCGTTCCCCCTCGCTGTCTTTGCGAGTGGAACGGGAAAGGAAATTACTAGTAATGGTGCAGGGTACCCTCTACCGCGCACCGTATGGTGACTTGCGGTGTATATGTAGATGTAGATGTAAAAGTAAGCAAGGCGATGAAGGACGGCTGCTCCACCCTGTGATGAAGCAGCAGCCTAGTAGAAGGACGCTCTCACGACGAGCGCCAGCACCACTGATATAGTGCAGCAGTTGCACCCCACAACAGCGTACTTTGCTTGCCTCACAGATTCGAACAGATCTCATTACGACGAACAAATGGCTATGACACAGTGTCGGCTGCATGATACCTACTACTAACACAACCAACCCTTGCATGACACATCGCAGACAGCAAGAAATCCGCCAGTGTTCTTACTAGTCATCCACACCCTCGTGCATTTTCTTTTCCTTGACGTTTGCCTTCGTACTTTTTTGCCTCTGCCCTTAAAACCACTCTTCTTTCAAGTGAATTTCGACCACTTTCTATAACGCGATGGGCCCGTATTGATGGGTAATCTTACCCAGATGGACGGACAACGTCACACACTCTGCTTCTGTGAACTCCTCGATGTAATTACTAACAAATGCAGAGGCGACAGCAGATCTTTTGAGATGCTCACCGTGATAGAGTGGGCTTGGGGGACCTCCACCCTGTGTTTCCCACTGTATCTGTTGAGGTGTGGATGACATTCGTCCCGCTCTCCCTTTCCCACCAAAAGCTACTTATGTTGACAAAATTATAAGAAGGATCTTCAAAAACTATGTTACACATTATTATAACGGACCAAGTAACTTTTCTTGAATGCTGCACTACACTACAAAGTGACGACGATACTGTCGTTCAACATAGCGTTCAACATAGTCACCAAGTCTCTATAAATAAAGGGCAGGACGTTTTACCAACTGTTCAGTTGGACGACAATAGAAATCCCCCCCTTGGTGACGAAACCATTCGAGAACTACTGTCTGAACGTCTTCATCGTTGAAAATCTTTTTCCCCCTGATGTTCTCCCTCGATAGCTGGACATTGTCGTCGATGTCGATGGCCTTCCTTCCCGAAGACAGTAACACACGTCAGAAGGACCTGGGTCACATTGTTGACACCATTTCTCATTTGGTCCAAATACCGCCATAATACCACGGAGAATTTGTGCAATTGAGACATTTTGCTCACAAGAATCGTACGGTCCAGCGTACTTCAACTTGGGAGTGTGTTTCCAGTTGTCGGGCCATTACATTCCCTCCCATCTCCCACGTAATCCATACCGCTGGAGGGCTCTGTGTACAGTCCTTTGATTTGCTCCCTTAATCCTTCAACCAAGTGAGCCATTTGTTCTTCAAATAGTTAGACTTTAACTCATCTTCCTTTTCACCTTTCTGCGCCCCACTTTTGGCGAACACGATGGACTTCTTTTCATGTGTGCAGAACAACAACTTCCTTTGGGGATGAAATTTGAAGTAAGAGTGGCCACGAGGCAAATGGGGAATTAATCTTGCCCTAGCAATCCAGTCGTCTCAGAGGATATAACTGGCAGCTAAATTTCATATCGGTTTCATACCCAATTTCCAGAAAAATATCCAACACTGATTTTAATTTAACACAAACCTTCACTCTTAAATTTCTTTTATTTGCCGTTCAGTACTCTCCTGACTCTACCCTTAACCATCCCTATGTGTATATATACTTACATTTGACAAAACAGTCTTAATTACCACGAAATGACAATGCGTAAGTCCAACAATCCACACACAGTTTGCCTGTTCGGTTAAGGGCGACACACATAAACAGTAACAGCAAACCTGTCTTTTCGCGGATCGCACTCATAATCTTTCCCTTACTGTTAATTTTCATAATACTTGCTGCGCCCTATGCGTATTTTCACACGCATTCTTTGTGTGTCCCTGCTTACCACAACCCCAGCAGACCACCTTACGCACTCGTTAACCCAATTCTTGAGCGTGGTCAGCGATTCCGTGCGCTACCATAGCGCTCCGTTTCACACGCCTGTTCTGATTCACACTCTCTGTTCCGTGTCTATCCTGTGAGCCTGTGCCTCCCGCTGGGTGTAGAGAAATTCGATGGCCTGTACTTGTCTTAACATCTCTTCTAATTAAGTCAACCTTTTCGGAATTACACAAAATACAGCTCGTTTCATGGTTTCGGGGTTTAATCTCCCTAACATATGCGTTCCCATCTGCTCCTCCATATACTGGAGACCAAAGGCTACCACACTCTTTCTAACGCGTTCCACATGTTCTGCTACTGATTCATCAAGGTCTTGTTTACATTCGGCTGCGAGACTTACCTTCTTAGGGTCCAAAATCTTACATGCGGCTGGTGTATGGTATTTTGACGTAATGCTTCCACCAGTTCCCGAACAGTACCTTCCGCTTGAATACTCGTTCTTTGCAACTCACAGATCAGCTCACCCCGCCGCAAACAAGTCGCATCCCAGGGCATACTGAAGTCACAACGGTCGATCTTCTTTCTACAAGCAACAGTACGAGGAATAAATACATTACTGTAACTACAATAATTACACCTCAATCAGACAACCACAGTCTGCTACTAAAGTGTTTTGGAAGCAGGGAGTTGTGGTCCAAAATAAATACTCATGGAGTCGACTGATTGAGTATACAATACAACATCAAATTTTTTCATCAAATTACACAGTAGTGATCTCAAGTATAAATAGAATACTTAATACAACGTAACGACTGCGAGTTAATATAAGAATGACAAAGAGGAAGAAGCTACTAAAATTTGAATTGCTGCAGCAAAATCTTGTCAAAAAACTGTTTCGAGCCTTTACCTTTGTATAGTTTCTGATAATCAAAGACAACAAGATGTTAAGGTCAGAGTTTTTAAAAACAGCAAACATAAAATACAAAATTATTATCTTAATGAAACCACGGAACAACCATCTAGATTTGTCCCTGAACAAATCATAATCATGGAATCCACGAGTTTTTCGATCCAGGTTAGAACCCAGTAGGTGAACACGCTTTTCAGAACTACAGAAATCTATAGTAAATACAAACTGAGGCTTCCCTTCTGTTGCAGCATGGCAGTAGAGCTGCCACTATCCTGTCCAGTAATTCAGTAGCATAAGACGTGTATATAGCGTTTTTTTTTTCCTTTTACAGAAGCAACATCACATGGAGTTCATCGGCACAGACCGTGCCCTCATATACATAGTACCTAAAGTTTGGTTTCCTTAACCTTAATTCAAATGTCAGCTTCATATGTTCTTACATCAGCACAAAATTCAGCTCTCACGTTTCCCGATCAAGCACTGATACTTGTGCAATAACACTGTGTGAGCATGGCTCCAGGTACACCATAGTCCCCGGTCAGTTCCCGCGATCTACCAACCACGCTTCCGGCTTGCCCCACTCCAGGTGACTACCACCTCTCTCGCCGCCGACCATTGTGCCAGAGAGCCACCCACAGCCTCCCAGCCCGAAGATAGGTCATTGCTCCACGATAAGACAATCGATAAGTGCTAACATGGTACAGCGAAGACAGAATTTAAAATAAGTGTATGAGGTCATAAAGACCAAATGCCTTGTTAATAACTTTATCGTTTTAGATGCTGTCGTTCCATTTTGCATTTCGCATCTCGATATTGTCGCTTATTTGCGATTCATCGGCCATAGTAAGACATCCCTTCCTAGTGTAAATACTGTATTGTAGATATCTCCATGCTTCACGGTTCTTTTATTATCAGACTGGGAGGTACAGAAAGATACACACACTTCACCCAAAAGGTATTAAACACTTCTCCTTCATCAGGTTTCTGACTGTAGATTCAGTCATCTGACAGCCAGTAATTGCTGGTGTCCTCAACATGTATTTGCACACTTTAGTTAGAGTTTGGCATTTGGTCGCCAGTAAACTGCGAATGGTCCAAAAAGCATACGTCTCTACACATGCTTTGAGCATAAGGTAGGGACGTGGGCTCTTAGATTTTGGGCGGCTTACTGGTCCCTCCCTAATAACCCCAGACCTTGCCGAGGTGGGAGGGCTTAACTGTTCCGTCCTCAATAAACCCGACAGTCTCTTAAGTTCACCGCACTGTACAGGCCTGGGGACGGACCAGGAGCAACGAGGGGTTCATAGAAAATCTGTACAGGGAAAGTGTGGCAAGCTTTCCGGCTGCTGCTGTTTTGGGACCATCATGCTGCTGGTCATGCATTAACAACTACAGTATATTTAGAGGTTTCTACTGAAGAAGCGTGCTCCACTAGCGCACATGTTGCTAAGGTGGAGCAACAGCTTCAAACTGAACGTTTTGAATCTTCGGCAATAGAAATGTGAGCAAAATGTTTCGAAAAATATCTTTTGCGACGACGATAATCCCTAATGGTTCAAATGGCTCTGAGCACTATGGGACTTAACTTCTAAGGTCATCAGTCCCCTAGAACTTACAACTACTTAAACCTAACTAACCTAAGGACATGACACACATCCATGCCCGAGACAGGATTCGAACCTGCGACCGTAGCAGTCGCGCGGTTCCAGACTGTAGCGCCTAGAACCGCTCGGCCACTCCGGCCGGCGATAATCCCTAATTTTCATGCAACTAGCATTTGGACAGTGGAAGTAGGAAACGCTTTAAGTGCCAAAAATTTGACAACGTATTCTGATTGTACTGAATTATACTGTTCACCGCATCATCGCAAAATGGAGACAATTATAAATGCCAACATATTTATTCTTGCAAAGCAGAAAACAGCAGACACTATTTACACAAGTAGCGTTGTTACCGGTTTGGAACCGATGGATTCATCTTCACATGGCTGTTCACGATTATATTAAATTTAGTGTTGTTTACACTAATTCTTTTGTTTTTTTTTTCAACAGCTAATGTAAACAACAACCAATGTAATATAAATGTTGGGAGCCGTCGGAAGCTGAACGTGTCGATTCGAAAACGATAAGACGCTATTTGCGTACGTAAACAACATTATGGAAAGTAGCTGGTTAAAATTTTGTTCACTGCATGAATCAACTTGTATTCTGTTCACAACCACGGTCTCAATAATGTCATTTTTCGACAAAAGTAGGGGGAAGAAACTATCTGTTCAAGTGCCCTTAATACTGAAGCACTACGTTTTATCTGCGATAACACAAATGCAGATACACAGCATTAAGTTTTTAGCTGGTAGAACTTCAGTAAAAAAAAAAACCACTCTCATATCTTTCACATTTTGAAATTCCAGAGAGAAGGCCAGCTTGTCAGAAAGACCTTGCGCTATCTACTAAAGAACATTTGAAACACTGTCCCCATGGTTTTGCACCTGGATCAAGTCTACAGACACGCAGAGTACCGCAAACACAGTAGCACAGAAAAAGCGTTGTCTGAAATAAAGGCATGTAGAATTTTTTCCATTTCCGCTCTTCATTTATTAACGTCGGCATGGATTGATTTTCCAGTTCCTGTTATGAAAGATAGCTCATATAATTACTGTTAAGTGAGTAGCTTAAAACTGATCATCTCGAATCTTCATTAACAGCAGCAGGAAAACCGCTATTACGTTGAAAACGTCATTTCTGCGAGGAAACATCAGAGCTGTGGGACAAACTCCAAAGTTCTGAAACAATTTTCGTAAAATAAATTGAAATAGCTAAAACGAACCATTTACTAGTAAAGAAATCATGCTTCTCGGCAACTAGATTTATTTAAGACATCAGATTAAAAGTTTTTCTTTTGCAAAGGTTTATATTACACTATTTTCTTAAGCTATCATTAGTTCCAGTAACGGGAAAGGAGAAAACAAACGATTTAAAGAAATTTATAATACAATAAAGGTAATTTCAACGCACGAGCGAATTACAATTCATCATCACAAGGCCCTATGGCGAACATGAATAGAAACAATCAGCCGCAGCAGAGGTCAACGCGCGGCAACAATGCCATGCCTTACGATGTTCCGCAGCCTACCCTTGGGCATCAAAATAACTACGCAGTAGCTAACAACACAATCTGGCGAAGTACCCACACAGTGCAACTGACGGAAATATCCCCAGGCAACGAATTAAATCACACGACGCCGTCGGAAGACACCAACTGGCCGTAGTTAAGCCCCTCTCAGGCAGTGGGGGCAAGGCAGAACTTCAAATATGTTTTATGAGATTTGACAAACAAAGTGACATCAAGGATGATTCGTATCAGCATTAGTTAGATATACACTCCTGGAAATGGAAAAAAGAACACATTGACACCGGTGTGTCAGACCCACCATACTTGCTCCGGACACTGCGAGAGGGCTGTACAAGCAATGATCACACGCACGGCACAGCGGACACACCAGGAACCGCGGTGTTGGCCGTCGAATGGCGCTAGCTGCGCAGCATTTGTGCACCGCCGCCGTCAGTGCCAGCCAGTTTGCCGTGGCATACGGAGCTCCATCGCAGTCTTTAACACTGGTAGCATGCCGCGACAGCGTGGACGTGAACCGTATGTGCAGTTGACGGACTTTGAGCGAGGGCGTATAGTGGGCATGCGGGAGGCCGGGTGGACGTACCGCCGAATTGCTCAACACGTGGGGCGTGAGGTCTCCACAGTACATCGATGTTGTCGCCAGTGGTCGGCGGAAGGTGCACGTGGCCGTCGACCTGGGACCGGACCGCAGCGACGCACGGATGCACGCCAAGACCGTAGGATCCTACGCAGTGCCGTAGGGGACCGCACCGCGACTTCCCAGCAAATTAGGGACACTGTTGCTTCTGGGGTATCGGCGAGGACCATTCGCAACCGTCTCCATGAAGCTGGGCTACGGTCCCGCACACCGTTAGGCCGTCTTCCGCTCACGCCCAAACATCGTGCAGCCCGCCTCCAGTGGTGTCGCGACAGGCGTGAATGGAGGGACGAATGGAGACGTGTCGTCTTCAGCGATGAGAGTCGCTTCTGCCTTGGTGCCAATGATGGTCGTATGCGTGTTTGGCGCCGTGCAGGTGAGCGCCACAATCAGGACTGCATACGACCGAGGCACACAGGGCCAACACCCGGCATCACGGTGTGGGGAGCGATCTCCTACACTGGCCGTACACCACTGGTGATCGTCGAGGGGACACTGAATAGTGCACGGTACATCCAAACCGTCATCGAACCCATCGTTCTACCATTCCTAGACCGGCAAGGGAACTTGCTGTTCCAACAGGACAATGCACGTCCGCATGTATCCCGTGCCACCCAACGTGCTCTAGAAGGTGTAAGTCAACTACCCTGGCCAGCAAGATCTCCGGATCTGTCCCCCATTGAGCATGTTTGGGACTGGATGAAGCGTCGTCTCACGCGGTCTGCACGTCCAGCACGAACGCTGGCCCAACTGAGGCGCCAGTTGGAAATGGCATGGCAAGCCGTTCCACAGGACTACATCCAGCATCTCTACGATCGTCTCCATGGGAGAATAGCAGCCTGCATTGCTGCGAAAGGTGGATGTACACTGTACTAGTGCCGACATTGTGCATGCTCTGTTGCCTGTGTCTATGTGCCTGTGGTTCTGTCAGTGTGATCATGTGATGTATCTGACCCCAGGAATGTGTCAATAAAGTTTCCCCTTCCTGGAACAATGAATTCACGGTGTTCTTATTTCAATTTCCAGGAGTGTAGTTGATAAAATCAAGAAAGAACAAATACAAGCAATCATTAAGGTGAAAATATTTAACACTGACACACAATTAATTTTAAATGCAGGTTCAACTACTAACCTAATATCAAATGCATTTTTTTGTGAATTGAAGAAGAGAGGCAAGTTCCAAACATTTCCTGTTCAAAACTGCAAGGTGCAAACTGCTACAGGCAGTAAGACTAAGTTAGTTAAACATCATGCACTTATTCCATTACAAATTGAACATTATACAGTGAAGTGCTACTTCATTATAATTGACAAACTTATAATTAATTGTCTTATTGGCATGGACACGATTAGAACATACAAAACGCAGATTGACACAGGTAATGGCATATGCCACTTTTTTGTAAAGGATCAGATCTCTTCTATTGATTTAGTCAGAACACCTGATGAAAGTAATGAAGACAAACCAGAGGAAAATGTAGTGGTACAATACTCCATTCCAGCTGTATATTTAAGCCAGCTTCTGTGGCCTAGCGGTTCTAGGCGCTTCAGTCAGGAACCACACTGCTTCTATGGTCGCAGGTTCGAGTCCTGCCTCGGGCAAGGATGTGTGTGGTGTCCTTGGGTTAGTTAGGTTTAAGTAGTTCTAAGTCTAGGGGACTGTTGACCACAGATGGTAAGTCCCATAGTGCTTAGAGCCATTTGAACCATTTGTATATTTCACATACAAATTTGGTACTGAACAAGAAGCAAACACTGAGGTTAGTTACGAAATTATAGAGGAGAAACTAAGTGAATCACAGGTACTAACTGAGATGCAACGACAAGACCTTTCTAACTTAAATTACAAGTTACAAGTCGATCTACATGAAACATTTTGTGTTATGTCATATCCTATTCCATGGGCTAAACGAGTGGTAGTAAGGGAAGAGATCAATCAGATGATTAAATGCGGAAGTATACAACCATCATTTTCACCCAATTGTAGTCCAATATTACCAGTAAGCAAACCAGATGGTTCTGTAATATTAGTTCACGATGCTAGAGGTATCAATAAGATTATAGTACCAGTACGCATAAGGCAGGCAAATTCGAGAAAAAGCTTCTGAAGTTTGACAATACAAAATATTTCAGTATAGTAGATCCCGAGGTGCCCTACTGGCAAATAAAGCTCCGCGAAGAAAGTCGAAAATATACAGTTTTGCTAGTCGCACATTATCAGAAGCAGAAAGATCTTACTATGTGCCAGGATTGGGAAGCTTTGCTGTAACATGGGCGTTTAAAAAGTTTGAAAATTTTTTGTGGGGAAACAATACCGAAGTTTATTGTGACCATCAGTCGCTGTCATTTCTTTTAACATGCAAACTATTACACCGCCGATTAGCTAGGTGGTGACTATATTTACAAGAATTCAGTTTTGAGATCATTTATATTAAAGGAAGTCAGAATGTTATTGCGAATGCCTTGTCCAGGTTACCACAAGGTGTAGAGGAATTTGGTGAATTAACGGAGCAGGGTGCAGAAATCAGAAGGTTATTAATGTAAGGTACAGCACAACAGTCTGATTACCATAAGTTTTGCAAGCAAATGAAACTTATACAACAGAAGATCGCAGATGGAGTAAAGTCATGCAAATCCTTAGGCAAGATGAAGGTGGAAAGGTAAGTAAATAGTATCAGGAGTACAAGGGCGCTTTGTTTCATAGGAGACACGAAAAATCTGATCAGTGGTGTCTGTATTCCTGTAGATTGTTTATAAGACACGCACAAGATGTATGGGGACATTATGGAGTAGGCAAATGTACTGAAAATATTGCATCACTTTGTTATTTTCCAAATTTGAGAAGGCGAGTCCTACATGTATTAAGAAATAGCGCAATATGTCAAACTTTAAAACAGTCCACTGTGTCAAAATATACTGAGCTAACCCAATACTCACGAAAAAACCTGTAGATATAGTATCTCTGGACATAGCTGGTCCATATGTAAGAAGTGTCCACCCCAATAGCTGAGTGGTCAGCGTGACAGACTGCCATGCTACGGGCCCGGGTTCGTTTCTCGGCTGGTTCGGGGATTTTCTCCGCTCAGGGACTGGGTGTTGTGTTTTCTTCATCATTAGTTCATCCCCATCCGGCGCGCAGGTCGTCCAAAGTGGCGTCGAATGTAATAAGACCTGCACCAAGGCGGCCGGACCTGCCCTGCAAGGGGCCTCCCGGCCAATGACGCCAAACGGTCATTGCCATTTTCCATATAAGAAGTAAAGGAGGAGTGAGATACGTAGTAGCACCATATGCCATTTTCTCGAAACATATCAAAATGTATGCCATTGCAAATGCAACAGCCACAAATATCAGAAAAAGAATTGAGGGAGACTATTTGAGAAGAGTAGGTAAACCAAAGGTACTACTAACTGACAAGGCTTCATATTTCGTTGGGCAAACAATTTATGACCTCACAGGGCGTAAAGCACGTGTTAGTAAGCCTTTTTCACTTAGAAGCAAGCCCAGCAGGACGAGTCTTTAAAGAATTTAACTGGTTTATTAGGACTTACACACCTCACAAGCACACCCAATGGGTAGAATTTGTTAGTCCTTTCATGAAAGTGGTCAATAACCTTCCCCATTCTCCAACAGGTTTCACAACAAATGAATTGACGTTCCGGTCAAAACATCACGCACCAGTGGGAGTCGCCCATACCACAGATATCCACTACAGAAATGACACTACAAGACGAAATAAAACGAGCCGTAGTTACACTAGAAAACAGTGCCGAGTATAGAAGGAAAATTTATAAGAAGAAACTGTAACACAATTTCTTGAAGGACAACGAGTCCTTTTACGGACGCACCCTAAATCGACCAAATTTGGCTAACTGAATAAGAAGTGGCAATTACTCTATTCAGGACCATATGTAATTTTCAAAATACCATATCCTGCGACGTACAGGTTACTTTACTAGAAAACAGGAAGAGACAAGGGTCTCCATCCTCACAGAGATGTAAAAGCCTTTATAGAATGACGAAGCGTGGCAACATTTTTTTTTATCGCGAGATAATTGTACACAGTGTACATAATTCTAAGTGTAATTTTACTCCTGGTGTGTATTTTAAGATAAATTAATGTGTATAGTCATAAGCAATTCTTTTCATTTGTACACGTAGGCATAAAAATTAACAGCAATGAGAAGAAACACATCACTTTATGCGAAGCGAAAGTATAAACGAAATTAGCTTATTGCTCAGCAGTCGCGCGCTCAACAATACGTGCTGACGTCAGCAGCAGGATAGGAGACATTGACCTCTGCGCATGCGCAACAGACTGGCAAAAGGCGCAACCTAAATAGGAATTCAATATATACCTAACTTAAATACAAAGTAAACGCAAATACTACGCAAATACATCTACTATCTAAGGACTAAGGCACCTATTGATATATTGTACGCAGAGATTTCATTAAATACTAAGTTACATACAACATATTTACAACTGAAAGGAAGCATTATGAAAAACTATATGAGATGTGTAAGCTAACGGCTAACGACAAAATACCGTGAGAGATGAAAGATAATTTTCTTTGCAAAGTAAATGATCACAATGGATAACGGAATAAACAAATGTCTATGAATTTAAACAAAATATGGAAATATTTGCGGACGTATGCAATGACCAAATGTATCAGTGGCCACCGAGTTATGTAATGCTATTAGTTTTTAAGTTAGTTTTACATTTTTTCTTTCAGCGACCAGTGCATCGTCACATCGCAGAAGAAGAGAAATAGGTCAAGAGTAGCAGGTACCAAATGAAGAAACGCGCCGCACGTCGAGTAAACGATTTGGTTGTAACGATATTTATACAAAGATCATAAGACAAATGAAAAATGAAATATGCATCGTCGCAGTGTGTCTCCGTGACAATTATCAGTACCTATTCGATGCAGAGTACACACAAACATTTAAGGATGAGATTTTACTAAAACCAGTCAATTTTTATCGTGTCACATGAAAGCATGAATAATGAAATTTCCAGGTATTTGTGAAAGATAAGTCTACGATGATTAAAACGTCATGTTTCACCCTAATCTACATATGAATTGAAATAAACAGCACTAACACATGAAGAAACACCATGATACTACTTGAGTGATTAGTCGGTTCACATTATTTCAATGAAGCAAAAGGTCCTTAGCAACTAGTCCATCATTGTATGAGTAACATTTCCTCATAAATCCTTAAACCAGTAGATGAGTATTTCCCCTCTTCCCTCCCAGACAAAGGAGGCGGCGCCAAGCTAGGTAGGCGAGCGGTGTGCAACGTTTTAGTTCTGTTTCCCTCTTCTACCTAAGGAAGGAATGAGCTCCTATAAGTGATAAATGCCTATCTATAAAATGAAACATAAATGTATCATATGTTTGTATTGTGTCACAATAATGTGATATGTCATTAATTTGTAAATGTGGTGTGAACGAAGAGAAGTTGAAACTATTGAACAAACTGTAGTAACAAAACCTAGTTAATGAATATTTTATGACGCTTTAAGACTTAAGAAATTTATGTTCGTAATATAAGCGATGGATGGACTGTCAGCCATAGGTATAAGCTATCCTGCTATGTATATTGTTGTAACTCAATACTGGTATGAATTTTCATTGGAAACCAAACTCTGTATAAAAAAATGAAATTCAAAGACCAGCAATTAATACAATGTTTTGGACGGCTATATGTGTCTTTCAACAAGTGGACGGACAAGTGCGGTGACATGAACATACGTCCGCAACGAAATAACTTCTGAGCATCGTGGCTCACAACACATTGACGAGTGAACTATAGTTGTTCGAGCTGGTAGTTACCTCATCGACGGATGCTGTTAATCATGGTTTCTCTCCACTGAAAATGCGAGTGCGACGGTTAATAATGACGCCTGAGCCGTAAAAATGGATATCTTCTGCCACAACGTCGGATTTTGAACAATAATAATACACCCGCTGCATCCTGAATGAAGACAACTGCCACAGCAATTCATCGATATGTGACACTCAGGTGAAACTCTGGTAATCAATGTGAAATCAACACTAAAAAAGCGAGTGTACAAGAGGGCGACGGTAGCTTTTACCATGTTGACCGTTAGCGTCTAGGTCTTAGCCGTCAAATCGGCCAGTGCGCCAGCGCGAAACCCGGCAGCGAGAATACGTACATACATACATTAATCCTTGTTCCATAGATAATGAATACGAAATTTCGTAATGATGTGGAACGTGTCACTTCATTATAAGTTTTCTTTACAAAAAATATTTTTTTTTTTTTACAAGTTGGCCGTTGTGGCCGACCGGTTCTAGTCGCTTTAGTCGGCAACGGCGCTGCTGCTACGGTCTCAGGTTCGAATCCTGCCTCGGGTATGGATATGTGTGAAGTCCTTAGGTTAGTTAAGTTTAAGTAGTTTCAAAATCTAGAGGACTGATGACCTGAGATATTAAGTCCCATAGTGCTCAGAACCATTTGAACCATTTTTTTTACAGTTACTGCTTCATATCTAAGAATTCATCTATTGTGTTGGAGTAGTTGGTACTCAGAAATTCTTTTAATTTGCTTTCAAATGTTCGTTGGCTATCTGTCAGACTTTTCATACTCTTTGGAAATGACCAAAGATTTTGGTAGCAGCACAATTCACCCCTTTCTGTGCCAAAGTGAGATTTAATCCAGAATAGTGAAGATCATCATTGCTTCTAGTGTTAAAGCTATGCACTTCGCTCTTATTTTTGAATCGGGATGGGTTATTAATGGCAAATTTCATTAGTAAATATATATATTGCGACGGTACTGTAAATATACCGAGCTGCTCAAATAAATGTCCGCAAGGCGATCTAGGGTGGGCTCCAGCTATTATTCTGATTACACGCTTTTGTCCAATGAATACTTTCTGTCTTAATGACGAATTGCCCCAAAATATGATGCCATATGAAAGCAGTGAATGAAAATAGGTATAGTGGGCTAATTTACTGATATGTTTATCACCAAAATTTGCAACAAACCTAATAGCAAAGTAGCTGAACATAGCTGTTTCATCAGATCATCGATGTGTTTCTTCCAATTCAATTTCTCATCAATGCACACACCCAGAAATTTTACATATTCTGCCTTAGCATAAAAATGGTTCAAACTGGTCTAAGCACTATGAGACTTAACATCTGAGGTCATCATTCCCCTAGACGTAGAACTACTTAAGCCTAACTAATCTAAGGACATCACACACATCCATGCCCGAGGCAGGATTCGAACCTGCGACTCTAGCAGCAGCGCGGTTACGAACTGAAGTGCCTAGAACCGCTCAGCCACAGCGGCCGGCTAGACTTCTGTTCATAGTCTATATTTATCAATGGTATTATGCCATTTACTGTACAGAATGTTATAAACTGTGTTTTCTCAAAATTTATAGAGTGTCCATTTGCAGAGAACAACTTCATAATTTTCTGAAAGATATTTTATGCAATTTTCTCAGCTGATTCTTGCTTGTTGGGTGTGATTACTATACTTGTATCATCAGCAAAAAGAACTAGCATTACATCTTCATGAATATAGATTGGCAAGTTGTTAATACCTATTAAGAAGAATAAGGGACCCAAGACTGAACCCTGTGGGACAGCATTTTGATGCCTCCCCAGTTAGAGGACGCTGCTGGTTTTTGCAGACTATCGCTACTGTTAATTTCAGCCCTCTGCATTCTTCAAGTTAAGTATAAATTAAACCATTTGTGTACTGTCCCACTCATACCACAATACTTAAGCTTATCTAGAACAATTTCATGATTCACACAAGACGCCTCCTGAGACGCAGCAAGGTAGGAGTAGGCAAAATGCAACAGGGAATAACAATATTAATGTGCTAATAGTAAACTGCAGGAGCATCTACAGAAATTTCCCAGAACTGCTCTCATTAATAAACGGTCACAACGCTCATATAGTACTAGGGACAGAAAGTTGGCTGAAACCAGACGTAAATAGTAATGAAATCCTAAACTCAGATTGGAATGTATACTGCAGAGACAGGCTGGACAGTGAAGGGGGAGGAGTGTTTATAGCGATAAGAAGTGCAATAGTATCGAAGGAAATTGATGGAGATCCGAAATGTGAAATGATTTGGGTGAAGGTCACGGTTAAAGCAGGCTCAGACATGGTAATTGGATGTCTCTATAGGTCTCCTGGCTCAGCAGCTGTTGTGGCTGAGCACCTGAAGGATAATTTGGAAAATATTTCGAGTAGATTTCCCCACCATGTTCTAGTTCTGGGTGGAGATTTTAATTTGCCGGATATAGACTGGGAGACTCAGACGTTCATAACGGGTGGCAGGGACAAAGAATCAAGCGAAATTTTTTTTAAGTGCTTTATCTGAAAACTACCTTGAGCAGTTAAACAGAGAACCGACTCGTGGCGATAACATATTAGACCTTCTGGTGACAAACAGACCCGAACTATTTGCAAAAGTTAACGCAGAACAGGGAATCAGCGATCATAAAGCGGTTACGGCATCGATGATTTCAGCCGTAAATAGGAATATTAAAAAGGGTAGGAAGATTTTTCTGTTTAGAAAAAGTGACAAAAAGCAGATTTCAGAGTACCTGTTGGCTCAACACAAAAGTTTTGTCTCAAGTACAGATAGTGTTGAGGATCAGTGGACAAAGTTCAAAACCTTCGTACATAATGCGTTAGATGAGTATGTGATAAGCAAGATCGTAAGAGATGGAAAAGAGCCACCGTGGTACAACAACCGAGTTAGAAAACTGCTGCGGAAGCAAAGGGAACTTCACAGCAAACATAAACATAGCCAAAGCCTTGCAGACAAACAAAAATTACGCGAAGCGAAATGTAGTGTGAGGAGGGCTATGCGAGAGGCGTACAATGAATTCGAAAGTAAAGTTCTATGTACTGACTTGGCAGAAAATCCTAAGAAATTTTGGTCTTATGTCAGAGCGGTAGGTGAATCAAAACAAAGTGTCCCGACACTCTGTGACCAAAATGGTACTGAAACAGAGGATGACAGACTAAAGGCCGAAATACTAAATGTCTTTTTCCAAAGTTGTTTCACAGAGGAAGATTGCACTGTAGTTCCTTCTCTAGATTGTCGCACAGATGACAAAATGGTAGATATCGAAATAGACGACAGAGGGATAGAGAAACAATTAAAATCGCTCAAAAGAGCAAAGGCCTCTGGACCTGATGGGATACCAGTTCAATTTTACACAGAGTACGCGAAGGAACTTGCCCCCCTTCTTGCAGCGGTGTACCGTAGGTCTCTAGAAGAGCGTAGCGTTCCAAAGGATTGGAAAAGGGCACAGGTCATCCCCGTTTTCAACAAGGGACGTCGAGCAGATGTGCAGAACTATAGACCTATATCTCTAATGTCGATCATTTTTGGAACACACATTATGTTCGAGTATCATGACTTTTCTGGAGACTAGAAATCTACTCTGTAGGAATCAGCATGGGTTTCGAAAAAGACGGTCATGTGAAACCCAGCTCGCGCTATTCGTCCACGAGACTCAGAGGGCCATAGACACGGGTTCACAGGTAGATGCCGTGTTCCTTGACTTCCGCAAGGCGTTCGATACAGTTCCCCACAGTCGTTTAATGAACAAAGTAAGAGCATATGGACTATCAGACCAATTGTGTGATTGTATTGAAGAGTTCCTAGATAACAGGACGCAGCATGTCATTCTCAATGGAGAGAAGTCTTCCGAAGTAAGAGTGATTTCAGGTGTGCCGCAGGGGAGTGTCATAGGACCGTTGCTATTCACAATATACAAAATGATCTTGTGGATGACATCGGAAGTTCACTGAGGCTTTTTGCAGATGATACTGTGGTGTATCGAGAGGTTGTAACAATGGAAAATTGTACTGAAATGCAGGAGGATCTGCAGCGAATTGATGCATGGTGCAGGGAATGGCAATTGAATCTCAATGTAGACAAGTGTAATGTGCTGCGAATACACAGAAAGATAGATCCTTTATCATTTAGCTACAAAATAGCAGGTCAGCAATTGGAAGCAGTTAATACCATAAATTATCTGGGAGTACGCATAAGGAGTGATTTAAAATGGAATGATCATATAATGTTGATCGTCGGCAAAGCAGATGCCAAACTGAGATTCATTGGAAGAATCCTAAGGAAATGCAATCCGAAAACAAAGGAAGTAGGTTACAGTACACTTGTTCGCCCACTGCTTGAATACTGCTCACCAGTGTGGGATCCGTACCAGATAGGGTTGATAGAAGATATAGAGAAGATCCAACGGAGAGCAGCGCGCTTCGTTACAGGATCATTTAGTAATCGCGAAAGCGTTACGGAGATGATAGATAAACTCCAGTGGAAGACTTTGCAGGACAGACGCTCAGTAGCTCGGTACGGGCTTTTGCCAAAGTTTCGAGAACATACCTTCACCGAAGAGTCAAGCAGTGTATTGCTCCCTCCTACGTATATCTCGCGAAGAGACCATGAGGATAAAATCAGAGAGATTAGAGCCCACACAGAGGCATACCGACAATCCTTCTTTCCACGAACAATACGAGACTGGAATAGAAGGGAGAACCGATAGATGTACTCAAGGTACCCTCCGCCACACACCGTCAGGTGGCTTTGCGGAGTATGGATGTAGATGTAGATGTAGAAAAGCCTTTGAGAGATCACAAAATATCCCAATTAGTGATGTTCGGTTATTCAATGCATTTAATGTTTGATCAGCGAAATCATATATAGCATTTTCTGGTGAAAAGCCTTTCTGAAAACCAAATTGACATTTTGTTAGTACTTCATTTTTACAAATATGTGATGCTACTCTTGAATACGTTACTTTATCATGAATTTTGGATAAAGTTGTCAGAAGTGAGATTGGGAAGTAGTTGTTAGCATCAGATCTATGAAGCAAACTTAACATTATTGTTAGTGCGCCGTTATAGCCCAATGACGCTCCCGGTTACCTACAATTTTTTACGGGGCGGGAGGTGTCGGAGAGACGATGAGAACGATCAATACCTCCCATATGGCTGCCCTCGGCCGGTGGGGTGAGCGTGGGTGGAGCGGGTGTCTGTCTCCATGGCTACGGCCGGTGCGGATGGCTACTGAGGGCGCGGCAGCGCCGGCGAAGGGGTGGAGTCCGCAGGCAGCAGCAGCCGCGGCCAGACGCCTTGCTCGCGCCGCTCTGCAGGTAAGCCACACTCGCAGCCCAAAGTCTGGCCAACAGAACGCAATTCTGAAATTCATTTCTAATTCATTTTTCCGTCGTATCAGATCGTTTGTTTCGTGGAAATATATTGCTATAGACCTTAGGTAGACTTTCTATTTGGTGCATAAAATTAGGCTGACTTCTAGCTTGCAGCAGCAAAACCGTGATACGATCTTACTTTACCGTAGAAGCCAGAAGCAAATTCGACTGAACTTGTAGCACTTATGACTTGACGATGTACTGCAACAGACAGACACTTTAAACATGTACTGCAACTCTTTAACGTTAAAAGAAAATAGTCAGCAAGGAAATCATATTGAAGGGATGATGTCTTCACTTTCGTTATGCAAAAAGTATCTCAAAAATAATTTTTGGGTTGTCTTTCACTTCGAAGCCTTAATCGAACCGTCACAGCAGAAAAGTGACCAATTTGCTGATTTATTTAGATCACGGATGAGCTATTTATCTACGGAGCTACATGATTTTTTAAAAATAACTCGCCATTTGTTTGACTGACGGTTTCCTAGTTAAGGAAAATACTGTCTTTCTTATAATAAATAACAAAGTTTTACAAACTGCGCTGTCTTGTGACATGAATGTCGTAGGTTGAAGTCCCTCCTTGCCCTAAGTGTGAGTTTTTGAGGGTTTTAAAATTGCCACTACTGCGTGAGTAATTCAAACTGGCAGAAAGTAACCGCAGAAATGATATCAGGTACTTTTAAATAACGAATGTGAGATTATACAAGTAAATAATCAAGATTATAAGGTAATGAATACTGTTTATAATAAGCAATAAAAAGGTGTGCTGTCTGCATGGCCAAGTTGCGAAAAGTCAGTTTAAGTTTAGAAGCTATTATGTGCAAATAAAAAGAAAGCTGCCAAGGGTATTTGACTCGCCACATATTAAAATGTGTCATTTTAGAAAAAAATTTGAGTTCACGGCTTGAAAACTTTCAGATTGTATTATGTTGAACTGTCCTCTTGTTTGAGCTGAGAAATAATTCATGCAAAATGAGCTGTAAATTCTCAAAATTAATCATTTACATTCGTAATACACGAGATACACAGTTTCAGAAGCTTTCTTGTATCTTAGGAGAATGACTATCATGATATATAGAAAAATAAGGTAGCTGTTAGAGACTGTCTCATTTCTTCCAGAAGAAATGTAAGCAGTAAACACTTCAAGTAATAAATCCTTGTTTAAAGCAAAGAAAGAAAACACTATATCTGATATCACGCTGCTTCTTAACAAATGCAAGCAGCTAACACTTCATATATTAATTAAGGGCCGCGTGGTTTGAGGCCCCATGTCGCGGATTGCGTGGCCCCTCCCGCCGAAGGTTCGAGTCCTCCCTTGAGCATGGGTGTGTATGTTGTTCTTAGCATAAGCTAGTTTAAGTAGTGCCTAAGTCTAGGGGCCGATGACCCCAGCAGTTTGGTCTCTTAGAAATTCACACATATTTGAACATTAATTACTGATTCGAATACAAAAAAAGTGATTTGTTACTTATGGGACTCACTGCTGAAGCCAGCGATAATGAGAACGATTTCATAAATTAAAAATTTTATATACTGTCAATACTGAGTACAAGAAACAATTATTGTTGTTCATACTCGTTCGCATGCTCTTAGCTCAGTTTATATTCCATGACTGCGTAACACATGATGCGTTAACGTTTTTCCTAGTTACTATTAGATTCTCACTAAAAACAAAATTGATTTTAGAGTGCATGACATACAGATATTGATTCACATAACAGATTACAGTTGATATGGTGTAAAATGAACTTCGAAATAAACAAACAGGACGCAAGATAGATCGGAAGTTAACGAGAACAATTTGTGAAATCTCAGAAACAGTAAGCTATCGTCTAGTCAACAGTTTGAAGATACTTGCGTAGACTCAGCAAAGAACGTAGGTTTTATTCTATCTAATTTAAGGTGTATCGAAGTTTTTCAGCTAAAGACTTGCAGATAAATGTTGCTGATATAATCTATCTGATCTAAAGTGGACATGATGCGATGTGTCCGACCATCGTCCTTGCAACAGCTTTCTCCTCTGATGGGGACACTTTTCGGGAATCGACTCAACGTCTGAGGGGAATGGTAGCCTTTTCTTCCGCAAGGTCCAAAACTAGAGTAGGTAGTGATGCCGGGCACTGGGGCCTGGAGCAAAGTCAAGGTTTTAACTCATTCCGTTGGTGTTCCATTGACTTCAAGTCGTAACTCTGGTCAACACAGTCCATTTCAGGAAGGCTGTTGTTCACAAACCATCGCCTCAAAGATGCTGCTCTATGACAGGTTGGATTGTCACGCGGACACCAATAATCATCGTCTCGGAACGGTTTCAATACTATGCGCAGTACACAATGCTGTTAAATGTGCTCATATCCTTCCACATTTGCAGTTTTCTTAGTTCCAAAAAGGAGGCCAATCCCACAAACACGAAAAACAGCCCCACACCATAACACCACAACCTCCGTACTTCACTGTTCGTACACATGCTGGCAGGTAACTGTCTCTGGACACTCGCGAACCCCAACCCTTTCATCGGATTGTCACATGCAGCGTGATTAATGACATCCAATTACCGATTTCCCGCCATCCATTGTCCAGTGGCAGCACTCTTAACACTCAAACACCCGTTGGCATTGACTGCAAGAATGAGTTGCTTATGAAAAGCTGCATGACTATTTTACCCCATTGTTTTTAACTTACAACACACAGTCATTGTGCCAGTTGGACTGGTGGTAGCATTTGGCAACTGACGAGTGGTTTCTCCAGCTGATTGCATGCGTTTTTTTACAACTACCTTCCATAATGCTTAACGATCACTTCCACCAGTGCATTAGGTCTGTCTGGTCTTGGTTTCGCTGTGGTTGTTCCTTCTCGTTTCTACTTCACAGTCAGTCGACTTGGACAGCTTCAACAGGGATCAAATGTCCCTGATTTGTTACTCAGGTGGCATTCAATGAGTAGTCGATGTTTGAAGTCACTGAGCTCTCCAGACCAATCCATTCTGCTGTCAGTGCTTTTCTACTGACAATACATTACTCCCCGCCTCCTTTTACACTGTAAGACAGAAAACGACAGATTCGAAGGAATTATCCGAGTGGGACGGAAATCAGTAGGGTTTGGCGAGTATGAAGACCAGCAGCAGAAACTCTCGCCGTGTTAGCTTGCTGAAGTGTAAGCCCAGGATCACTTGCCAAGAGGGGCATCAAAACGGGACGTAGAAAACCGTCTACTTACCGCTGTGCCGTAAGAGTGCCACGGGTGACAACCGAAGGGGTCCTGCTATGAAGAGACCATATTGCTGGTTGTCAGGCTGTAAGGAAGGCGACAGTCAGGTCGCTATCCCACTGCTGTCCGGGACTTCTTCATACACGTCTTCGCAGGACATCAAGCCTCATTTCGAAGCGGGGCTCATCACTGAAGACGGTTCCACTCAGCCAATGTGATTACAAGCCGAAGACATGTCTCGAGACGCCACGGACGGATGTGAGATACCAACCAGACTGTTGCCCACCGAGCTGTCCGACAACCGTGAGTGACGCTCTGGTGTGCCATTGTTTCCACAGCATGACATCTTCGGTTGTCACCTGCGACACTCTTACAGCACAACGGTTCGTCGACGATAGAGTATGCACCGTTTTGTTGCCCTTCATAGCAAGCGATCCTGGGCTTACGTTTCAGCAAGCTAATGCCCACCCACACACGGCGAGAGGTTCTACTGCCCGTCTTCGTGCTTGCCAAACATTACCTTTGCCAGCAAGGTCGCCAGATCTCTCCACAATTAAGAAAGTTTGGAGCAATACGGGCAAGGCCCACCAACCATCTCGGGATTTTGGCGCTCTAACGCAAAAATTGGACATAATATGGGACGATATCCCTCAGGACAACCAACAATACTATCAGTCAATGCCAAGGTGAATAACTGCTGGCATAAGGCCCAGATGTGGACCAATACATTTCTCATTTGCTCAGTTTTTGAAGTTATATCTCTTCAATAAATCGTCCAACTTTTTTGAAATAGTAATCATTTGTTTGTCAGTACATGAACTATCTTACTTCCAGCGATTTCGGTCCCATTTTCTTAGAGCTTATGTTGGTTAGCTCCCTCTCGTGGCATCCAGTGGTCAGTACCACATGACATAGGTGTTTCCGGATACTTTTGACCTGAAATGTGTAATATGGAGCATTGACATGTTTAGCAATGCATCCATATTGGTAGTTAGAGGAATGCCATTAATACGAGTAACTGGCGTTCAAGACGTAAGCCTGTTGAAAAAATATAGCAAGACCTTTCTGTTTCTATTTTGTAAATGAGTTTTCTACTTTGAATTCGTGTCACTAGTGGCGATTTCTGTGGTGTTATTTACTTCCTACACATATAAGGATATAAACGGACAAGAATCAGCTGTGCACATTAACAACAGCGACGCTACGGACTATACCGTCCGCGCGTGGTAGATTACTCCACTTCATCATTTCCTGTCCCTTGGCAGCTCTAGAAGATAGTTCCAATAAACTGCACAATGATAGTTCTGAGTCAACATAACGATTTTTATAGTTTCTATTTTTTTTCACAGAGGAAACTCTTTCTCAGTGCTGTCTTAACTCTAGGAAATCACAATGTACAACCACCTGTGTCACTGAGGCAGAGGTAAGGTAGCTTCCTCAGTAGCTGGCCTCCACTCGTGAGTGGGACAATGCGGCTTGTAAACACCGTTCGGGTTGTCAACGTCCGTCGAAGGATCACATCACGCTTAAGTTCATGCGCTCATTGCCACTTCACCGAAGGCAGATGGTCATAAACTGGTGTTAGACGCAGCTACGTCATTATATAGTTAAACCACTGTACTGAGACAGAAAATACAATCCTGGAAATGGAAAAAAGAACACATTGACACCGGTGTGTCAGACCCACCATACTTGCTCCGGACACTGCGAGAGGGCTGTACAAGCAATGATCACACGCACGGCACAGCGGACACACCAGGAACCGCGGTGTTGGCCGTCGAATGGCGCTAGCTGCGCAGCATTTGTGCACCGCCGCCGTCAGTATCAGCCAGTTTGCCGTGGCATACGGAGCTCCATCGCAGTCTTTAACACTGGTAGCATGCCGCGACAGCGTGGACGTGAACCGTATGTGCAGTTGACGGACTTTGAGCGAGGGCGTATAGTGGGCATGCGGGAGGCCGGGTGGACGTACCGCCGAATTGCTCAACACGTGGGGTGTGAGGTCTCCACAGTACATCGATGTTGTCGCCAGTGGTCGGCGGAAGGTGCACGTGGCCGTCGACCTGGGACCGGACCGCAGCGACGCACGGATGCACGCCAAGACCGTAGGATCCTACGCAGTGCCGTAGGGGACCGCACCGCCACTTCCCAGCAAATTAGGGACACTGTTGCTCCTGGGGTATCGGCGAGGACCATTCGCAACCGTCTCCATGAAGCTGGGCTACGGTCCCGCACACCATTAGGCCGTCTTCCGCTCACGCCCCAACATCGTGCAGCCCGCCCCGCCTCCAGTGGTGTCGCGACAGGCGTGAATGGAGGGACGAATGGAGACGTGTCGTCTTCAGCGATGAGAGTCGCTTCTGCCTTGGTGCCAATGATGGTCGTATGCGTGTTTGGCGCCGTGCAGGTGAGCGCCACAATCAGGACTGCATACGACCGAGGCACACAGGGCCAACACCCGGCTGTCATGGTGTGGGGAGCGATCTCCTACACTGGCCGTACACCACTGGTGATCGTCGAGGGGACACTGAATAGTGCACGGTACATCCAAACCGTCATCGAACCCATCGTTCTACCATTCCTAGACCGGCAAGGGAACTTGCTGTTCCAACAGGACAATGCACGTCCGCATGTATCCCGTGCCACCCAACGTGCTCTAGAAGGTGTAAGTCAACTACCCTGGCCAGCAAGATCTCCGGATCTGTCCCCCATTGAGCATGTTTGGGACTGGATGAAGCGTCGTCTCACGCGGTCTGCACGTCCAGCACGAACGCTGGTCCAACTGAGGCGCCAGGTGGAAATGGCATGGCAAGCCGTTCCACAGGACTACATCCAGCATCTCTACGATCGTCTCCATGGGAGAATAGCAGCCTGCATTGCTGCGAAAGGTGGATATACACTGTACTAGTGCCGACATTGTGCGTGCTCTGTTGCCTGTGTCTATGTGCCCGTGGTTCTGTCAGTGTGATCATGTGATGTATCTGACCCCAGGAATGTGTCAATAAAGTTTCCCCTTCCTGGGACAATGAATTCACGGTGTTCTTATTTCAATTTCCAGGAGTGTATTAAAATTCAGCCTCTTAGTGATCGCTGACGACTACGTACAAATTGCGATTCAAACAACACGAAAACGCCTCCACACAATCTATTTTGCCGTAAACGTCCTTTACGAGAAGTAGTGCAAGCACCCCAACACCGTGACACACGAAGTAGTTGGGCAAGAGAACATCTGGAATGAAAACTGGAGTAGTGGCGTCGAGTTCTCTTGACCGACGAGTACGGTATTTGCCTGGCACCTGATGACCGTCAGTGAAGACTGTGGTGGTGGACAGGTATCAATGCCTGTCTCTCAGGTTCTGCATGGAGGTGGGTCTGTCGTGTTCTGGGCTGTAAAATGTACGGATGTCGGAAGCCACTCATCGCTACCGAGAATAGTTTGATGGATACCATTTGAAACTCGCAGCGTGTCTTGGCAAGGAGCCTCCTCTCACACTGAATACCCTCATAAGACTGTCGAAGAATGGGACGTGGTTCAGCAATAACATCTGTGCACGTTGTGGACAGTATTTCAAGGAGGACATAATCATGTTGCAATGATTGGGGCGGATCAAACGATACTGAAGTTTCACCCAGCAACAGACTGATTTCACAGAAGTGCACATTCGAACGAACTTTTCATAGTTCCAAAAGGCTTGTGTTTTCATTCCCTAATATACAAATAAACTAGCTACAGGTCGCATACAACCAGATTTTATGCCCGGTTTCAAGCGTCAAACGCGAGCATCTTTGGGGAACGATTGTGTCATGATGCTCCAGTCTGGCGGCCGAAATCGGTTATTAAACCAAATTTTTGGTGACTTGTAACAGTTTTATCTGTATGTTATTTATAACAGCTGATGTGCCTCCGACAAGCCATACCTGCATTTACTATATTTTGAATCTCTGTTTAACTAGAAGCTAAGCACACAGATGTTTTCAGATCTGCAGCCAGTGCACACCACCCTTGGAGTAGTTCACATGAGCAGTACAAGCACTCATCAGTCATCCTCACGAAATGTGCTGATAGAAATGGAAACTTTTACAGCAGGCCTAAATCTGCATCAGTCAGATACTTCTCGCTTGCAAACTACGTCCTCAGTTATTTGCTGGATGTATTCCAAACTCTGTCTTCGTCTACGGTTCTTGTCCTCTACAGCTTCCTCTGGTACCATGGAAGTCACTCCCTGATATCTTAACAGATCTTCTATCATCCTGTCCCTTCTCCTTGTCAGTGTTTTCCACATATTCCTTTCCACTCCGATTCTGCGCAGAACCTCCTCATTCCTTATCTTATCAGTCCACCTCATTTTCAACATTTGTCTGTAGTAACACATCTCAAATGCTTCGATTCCCTTCTGTTCCGGTTTTCGCAAGGCCCATTTTTCACTACCATACAACGTTGTGCTCCAAACGCGCATTCTCAGAAATTCGTTCCTCGCATTAAGACCCATGTGTCATACTAATAGACTTCTCTTGGCCAGGAATGCCCTTTTTTGCAGTGCTAGCTTGTTTATGACGTCCTCCTTACTCAGTTCGTCATTGGTTATTTCGCGGCCTAGGGGGCAGAATTGCTTAACTTCATGTACTTCGTGACCATCAATCCTGATAAGTATCTCGTTGTTCTCATTTCTGCTACCTCTTATTACTTTCGTCTTTCTTCGGTTTACTCTCAATACATAATCTGTACTCATTAGACTGTTCATTCATTCAGCAGATCATGCAATTCTTCTTCACTTTCACTCAGGATAATAATGTCATCAACGAATCGTGTCATTGATATCCTTTCATCTTGGATTTTAATCCCACTCCTGAATTTTTCTTTTATTTCCAGCACTGCTTTCTCGATGTACAGATTGAGCAGTAGGGGCGAAAGACTATGTCCCTCTCTTACACCCTTCTTGATCCGAGCACTTCGTTCTTTGTCTCGTCCATTTGGCTCTTGTACATATTGTATATTACCCGTCTCTCTCTATAGCTTACCCCTATTTTTCTCAGAATTTCGAACATCTTGCATTTTACATGTCGAACGCTTTTTCCAGGCCAACAAATCCTATGAACGTTTCTTGATTTTTATTTAGTCTTGCTTCCATCATCAACCGCAACGTCAAATTGCCTCTCTGGTGCCTTTACCTTTTCTAAAGCCAAACTGATCGTCATCTAACACATCTTCCAGTTTCTTTTCCTTTACCTTTTGCTTTCCCTCCTTTAAGAGATTGTAATTTTAGCGATATCAGTATGAAATGTGTTCTCCATGGGCACGAATACACTCTTGTATTCGTTGAGGCATGGAAGCAAACATTTTCCAGTTGTCATCAACAGCAATTTCTTGCCATGCATGAAACACATGATGTGTCAATTCCTGAAAGTTGTTGGCTAGAGGCTGGTATGAGAGTATATTTCTTCCCACTGCATCCCAGACGCTCTGTAAGAACGACTAATCAGAAGACGACGCAGACCATTTGGGGATTCAGACGTTTTTCAAGATGTTTATCGAGAGAACTGCAGTTTGGGCTGTTGCATTATCGTGCTGGAATATGCAATATGGTACCTTGGTCATAAAGGGTAAGCCAACTGGGTATACATTCTTGCCACATACTGGCGAATACGTAACCTCCCTTCAATTATTACAAAATCAGTCCTGTTGTCATCTAATAGACATCCACACCCTGATTTTGGGAGACTGCGAGGTATGGGTCTCGAGAGTCGCCATGTCCTGTCATCTGTTACCAGATCGTCTAAGGACACATTGACGTCTTACTGACACCCACAGAAGTGAGACGCATTGAACACCACAGAATGTCACTTTATGTCCCATGTGACTCTCGCTCTAGACTATTTAAGTCTCGATTGTCTCTGATATGGTTGTCAAGGGTTAGAGACGCACAAGAACTAGAAATCTAATCCCAGTTTTTAGTAATCTGTTCCAGACGGCTCGTGATGATAATGTAATTAATGCTCTGATTTCAACTGTATTCATCCGTCTATTCGTCAGGGCCGCTCATACAGTGGTACTGTCCTCTCGTTATGTAGTCCGAAAGTAAGCTGAGCGTGTCGTCCTGTATGCATGCTATTTTGTGATCGCTACCTGAATCGTTTCAGTAACGTTAGACACACCAAACAGACTTGTTATACTCACAACATACTTCATCCGTAAAAAAACTTTTCTTTCTGCACTGAAATGAATGAAATTATGCTCTCATGAGGACGAAATCATAATCAATATGTCCCACAAACATGTCAATACTGGAAAACAAGTTTGGTAACTTTCGGTCAAAATGTTCATGGTGTAACACTTTCAATTTTCCGTTTTCCTCAGTGTAAATACACGGAACTTTGAGGAAAGAAAGTGGGACAATTCTCGGTATGCTGTATATTAAAAAAAAAGTACAGATATAAAATCACTTTTTATAGGTTATGGTGAATAAACATGAACTGACTTCACTCCTTTATTTGTCGACTGACAGCACTGCTGGTGAAACAATGGAGGACGGCTGCTGCTAGCTGTGTAAAGTGGGCTAAGAACCCAGTGGCCGAGTATCAGCACTCAGTGCAGATGTCCGGGACTGTGACGCCACCTTAGCCATTGTGTACCGACAACCGGTAGTTCACCGCCCAACCTCCGAGCGGTTCCGGTGTGAGTCCAGCGACGTGCAGGGTGTTGTGGTTGGGAAGCGGAAGACGGATGACGGTGCTATAGTGGCACAAGGAAACAAACGTGGTGTTAACGGTGAGCTGCAGTAGCTTTGGGCTTTGTAGCGACGATACAGAAACTTGGATATTCGATGAACTTGCCAACCACAAGATCTGCAATGCCTGATATTCTCGCTACCTCGGTGGAGGGCGTTGACCCTTCTAGTCCAGTTGCCGTCGGCGGTAAATCGTCATCTGGATATCAGAATCGATATTATTGTTTGGTGTAGTTGCACGCTTATGACGATGTGAGAGCAAGAAGTCGTTCACCTGCGCGAAATAAGATGAACCGTTGGTCGTTGTGAATATGAAGTGATCAATAGTGTAAGGAACTCAATATCAAAGCCCATGGACTCATCTTGAATGCGGCTGTACCCTAGCACCACAATGTCCACTAAACCGATCTCTGAGGCTTAAGTCAGGCCAAGATCTCCACATTCTGTAGACAGTATTTCACACCATGAGCTGTCCACTCATTCACTAGGAACTTAATACCTGCTTAAGTCTGGTGCTACTTCTCAGTTATGGTTTTTAACTCAACAATGTTTTCTGTGATGTTTCTTGTGTCTAGCGGCACTGAGAGGGGACATCATCACCACCACCACCACCACCGTCATCATCATCACCACCGTCATCACCATCACCTTCACCAACACCACCCCCACCACCACCACCTTCTTCTTCTTCTTCTTCTTCTTCTTGTAAAAGCTAACCCTTCACGCTGCAACCTTGTTTCTCTCTCCTCTGCTGATTGAGTTAAGTCCATTGCAGAATTTAGATGATGCTTCCTCTGTCTTTCTCTTCCTTTCTTCCCTAAAACCTTTCTTTTGGTCAAGAATTCTTTTCAATGGTAGCAATCAATTCTCCTGTCGAGTTTACTTCCTTGAGGGCCCACTCGTTCGTTTTTTTCTCTCTCCAGTTTATTTTCAGCTTCCATCAGCACATCAGTATTTCCATTCCAAGTGTTGTGTATTACGATTCAATAAGATACATTTTTCATAGTCGTATAACAAAACACTCCAGACAACCTTCTTGACGAATTCTTCCCTAATTTTAATACATATTATGTGCCTGCTAGTCAGAAGCTGTTTCTTGTTACTGAAGGCAGATTTAGCAAGGGCAGTTCTCCTGCTGATTTCCATGGTGTACCTATTGCCTTGAGTGACAACACACTCGGTCTAGCATAACTGACTCCATTGTTGTGTGGTTTCATCATCCATTTTAATATTTGTTCGTCTCTTCATTGGATTTTTAACGGTCATTACTTTGGTTTTTCAAGTGTTCATTTTTAGTTTTGGTACCTTTTGTGTTAATGATATACATCACAGCACTTTATTAGATCCACATGTAATGTATTCTCACTTGCGAATACGGATTACCATCAGCTGTATAATGGAACGACGACTATGAAAGTTTGTGCCGGAAAGGCACTCGAACACGGGTTTCCCGCTTATCCCGAGAGGTTGTCTAAACATTAGGCTATACCAGCACGACTCACGGCCAGACTCAGTCTTCCATATGTCGTCAACCATGTGTCTACAACCTGTACTCGTACATCTATTATGTATATTCCCGTACAGGGGAGACATTTTACATGAAAGTGACTTGCCGGTATCGGCGAAATAATACGATACTGCAGTGCTTGTATTATTCCGAATTACGATGCAAATCCTTCGGACATGCATGCATGTGTGAAGGAACTTTGCATCTTAATTCAGAATAATACAATCACTGAAGTATCATAAATATCGTATTGCTTAGTTTCTTCTCCGAGTAATGTCATCTGTTAATCCTATAAAATGGATTTCCTCTCCGTTGATTTTACTGCCTTTCGTCTTTTGCTTGAATTTGGTTGCAGCCTCCACAACGAACATGTTGAATGAGTACGGAGATAGTGTGCAGCCTTGTCTCACTCCCCTTTTAATGGAAGCAGTTTTACATTTCCATTCACGTTTGTTAATGGAAATGGGTTAATCGGTTTTTGTACAGCAGTAGAATGAGTCTATTGTCCCTCTTGTGTTTGTCATGGTCTTAAGGGGGAAATCACATTAGGAGGTTCAAAAAATCCGATTTTTATTGCATAAATCGTTAGCTTCTCTATCCAACAATACGCTGTCAAAATTTCAAAGCAAAATTCGCATTCGTTTAGATTTTATGACCATAGAACCGAGTGCACATCGGGTATTATGGCGACATACTATCATATGACTTCCACGGATGAAAATCCTCGACACGAGTATTGCCCGGAGGGAGAAGACAGCTGGTGGAGGTGGCAGAAACGAACAGCCCTTGGGATGAAACATGAACCGCACCCTACTCCATTGCATCCCGACGTACAGAAGGAAATTCTTCCAATATATGAAGATTTATCAAGGGATGATTTAAGGGAGAGATGTTTCGGTGGCCACACACAAAATGCGAACGAAAGTTTTAATTCCACTATTTGACGATTAGCGCCTAAGCACTTGTACTCCGGACTAAAAGTCGTTGAATTGGCATCGTGGCCGGAGTGGCCGAGCGGTTCTAGGCTCTACAGTCTGGAACCGCGCGACCACTACGGTCGCAGGTTCGAATCCTGCCTCGGGCATGGATGTTTGTGATGTCCTTAAGTTAGTTAGGTTTAAGTAGTTCTAAGTTCTAGGGGACTGATGACCTCAGCAGTTAAGTCCCATAGTGCTCAGAGCTATTTGAACCATTTGAATTGTCATCGTATTTAGCAGCGGGCTTATTCAATGAAAGAAATTCATTCCTTCTGATGGTCATGAACGAGGCAGGAATTGTAGTAGGCACGCAAAGCTTCAATTATGCCGAACAAACGGATAACCAGCGAGTGAGGCGGCAGAATCGACTTAGTTCATTGGAATCGAAGGAAGGTCGGAAAGCTCGGAAAGCACTGCTGCAAGTGCAAAACGAAGCCTATGAGGAAGAAGAAGGATTACTAAATGGTGCTGCAATCGCAGATTAATCGGTAAACATTTAACATTATTGTTAACTTCCATGAATTTCTAGTTTCCGAGAATTTATTTTTCAAAGCGTTTATCTCGAAATGACGTTTCACATTTTAGTGCAGTCTAGCTCAAAAAGTATAGAACCGATCGTTATGAAAATTGATAGTATGATTCTTTATAAATTTAATAATTATATGAACCAACTAGTGAGATGATATCATTATTTTAAAGGTATTTTTCTTTGCATACTTAAAGGAAAAAATCATGAAAATCGAAGTAAATTGTTCCAACGCCTGCAAAATTTTTAATTTTCATTATTTTCACCTGTATTGAGGTTCATATTCTTAGAAAATAAGTTATTAATCTAAAATCAAAACCTTTTAGATTTCGGATGAAAATTAGAGTGGCTACACTTTACGTAATTGGAGAACTATACTCACAACCTTCAGCGGACATCACAGCGTAACTTTGTTACTGAAATTATTCAAAAAAAGTTCACAACAACTGTTCGAAATATGAATGAAATGATGTCAAACTTTGATTAAATTCTAATTAATTCTTCCCACCCAAAAAAAATCAATGTCAAACAGCCTCCTAATGTGGTTTCCGCCTTAAGTAGCTATTTTTAGTTCCTATTACCCAAGGTTTTCTCTGTACCCATGAATGCAATGTATGTCTTCCTGTTAACGCTCAGTCTTCTTTCAAGATTAGTTTGCGGCGGGCGAGAACGTCGAGGAACGGCAATACATCGTCCTTTTCTACCTCCATGTTGAACTGGATGTTACTGTTAATGCCGTTGAGGTATTCCAAGAACTCGTCAAGTTTCTCACGTCCGTGGGGCCAAATGACAAACTTGTCGTCAACGTATCGAAAGAAACAGCTAGGCTTTAATGACGCCGTGTCTAAGGCAATCTGATCAAAATTCTCCATGAAGAGGTTTACATCAACTGGAGCTAACGGGCTACCCATAGCTAACACCGCCCGTCTGATCGTAATATTGGCCGTTTTTCAGAAAATAAGAAGACGTAAGACTGTGCCTAAATACAGGGTGCGGGAAATAAAACTGGCCAGGACGAGTGGATACGATTGGACGAAAGTTTGTGGCACCGTTAACGGATGAGAAAAGTACTTGCAGTTACTTCCAAAACGATGGAGCAACTGCCCATAGTGCCGACCGAACCTTGGAGCACATTTACACAATCTTCACTCTTGACAGGGTCGTTAGCAGATGTCAGTTTGGTCTTGGCCCTAACTGGCCACCCACGTCACCTGATCTATCAGTGTACGATTACTTTGTGTTGGGAGCCCTCAGGTCTAAAGTGTATCGCAACAACCCTCACATCCTTCAAGAATTGCAACAGAACCTTTCGGACGAGATTGCAGGTAGCGTTCCAGCTTCAGTAACTTTCTGACCAGCTCCAAAAACTACCAAAAGACGAATGATTTTCACTTTCAGCATCTTGCTACAGTAAGGTTAGTACTGTCGTTCCTTTCCTCTGCCGTGTTCCTTTGTACCCAGGAACTCTGTTCTCCGGGCCAGTTTTATTTGCCCCACTCTGTAGCTCGACCACTTCTCTTCCAAAGAACTTCGGTATTAGGTCAAAACAGTCTTTAGCAGGCACATTCGTATACAGCGACACCACATCAGTACTGAACATAATGTCCTCACTAAGTCGAGAACGGTTAATTCGTTTGCAAAAACCTGCTGAATCTTTAGTATGATGTTCGATTGTCCCACATATGTAGCGAGGAGATTGACCAAGTACTGCGCCACCTTGTACTTTCTACATGAAATGTATTCGCAGTTGTGGATATGAATAACCATCAGCTTTATAATCTAATGATCACTATGAAAATTTGTGCCGGACCGTGATCCGAATCTGGATTTTCCGCTTAGCGCGAACTGTCGCCTTACCATTAGGCTATACGACCACGACCCACAGCCAGACTCAAATTGGCATATCTCGTCAGCTATGTGTGTACAACCTGTACCAGTACATTCATTATGTGTATTCCTGTACAGGGGAGACAGTTTATTTGAAAGTCGCTTGCCCGATGTCTGCGGATAGATACGATATGGCAATTGCGAATTATGATGCAATGTCCCTCGGACGCCGAGTCAACATATGCCCGTATATGGCGATGCCGCGGACACCAACGACGTCGCTAGTATACAGAGTGTTTGGGGGGAAAAGGTCAATATTTTATACAGTGATAGTATCAGTAATCCCGAACAAAAAATTTTATATGAACATAGGTCCGCAAATTCTTCGTTAGGGACGTATGGGTATAGAAAGAAACTTTGATTGATGTGCACAACGTGAACGTATACGTAATACAACTCGACCGTAACGTCATTTTCTTGAAAATAATGTTACAGAGAAGTACAGCTATGTTAGACATTTTTACATAATGTTTATTTACATTGCATTTAGCACATAATGCATTACAACATGCTTGTTACATGTATTCAGTTTGAAAAGACGTACGACGTGTATTAAAAACGGCTTAAACATTGTGATTTTTCACTTTCTCCTAGAGTATTTCTTGCTCGAACAGTCCACGGGTATACTGCCGGTTCATAGTGTCCAACGGGCACAATATTTCGACGATTGGACATGTCACCATCGTCAGGTGCGCTGACGAACTGAGCTCCTCCCGCCCTCAGGAGCTCAGTTCGTCAGCGCACCTGACGATGGCGACATGTCCAATCGTCGAAATATTGTGCCCGTTGGACACTATGAACCGGCAGTACACCCGTGGACTGTTCGAGCGGCTTTAACATTTATCGTATATATCTTGTACCGTTCACAGGTCACGTTCGAAAATCCCACCATGAACGTCAATGCAATTTGAGCTCTAGCGATAACATGTTGTGTTGCTTGTTCAGTTGCCAGTGGTTGGTTCCTAATCAATTCAGCAGCGTCCATGATGCGACGAAGCAGTTCATCTCGTGTATTTACCTTCACTTTATGCACCTCTGATTTAATCCAACCCCATAAACAGAAATCTAAACGTGTAAGGCCAGGTGGTCTTGGAGGCCAGTTAATAGCACCGCCACGGCCAATCCACAGATTAGGGTGGATGCAGTTGAGATGGTCCCTCACACGTAAGGTAACATGTGGAGGGGGACCGTCATGTTGAAAGTACATTCCAGTACGCTTGGCTAAAGGAACTTCTTCCAATAGTTCTATAAATGAATTTCCAAAAAAATGCAGGTGCCTCTTTCCCGTCAGTCGCTGATTGATAATAAATGGACATTCCAAAAGGTTACCGATCATGCCGCACCAAACATTTATGGCAAAACGAACTTTTAAATTGCTGTCCACTGAAGCGTATGTCTTTTCCCGTGACCATCGATGATTATTTCGTGTGTCGTTTAATCCATGTCGCGAAAACTGGGCTTCATCAGTGAATAGTATGTTTGGAAGCAAATGACTATTCTCAATTACCTACTGACAGAATTCAAGTCGTTGGGCACTGTCGCCAACGTGGAGATTTTGGACACGCTGTATGTGAAATGTTTCCCATATACGTGTCTGTGGGAATTCATACGCAGGGACATTCTTTGTATGCACTTACCGTACCGTACGAAAAATGTCTTCCTGGAAGAGAACCTGTTGCACGCAAAGTGATAGATACTTTGGCAAACACCCTGCGATCAGGTAATCGTTGAGTCGGAAAGCGCCTGTGGTATTCTTCTCTTGCAGCGGTAGCACTACCGTGGCAGAAGCCATAAACATACACCATATCTCCTATTACTCATTACTGTAGACGTGTGGAATTGTTAGCAGCGCTTGTACGAATACAGTTAGCAGCATACACTACACAGCTAACCGATCCGTCGCCGGTACACTACACAATGTGGCTTACACGGCACAACTGCGCAAACAAGGGGTGATTGTACTACGTATGTCATATGACCATAATACGTGCTGGGTTGCATAGCGTAAACATGGCATGTACTCGTGCATTGTCTGCAAGAAAATCACGTTACGGTCCAGTTGTATTGCGTATACGTTCACGCTGTGCACATCAGTTTAGCAGAATTAAAGTTCCTTTCAATACCCATACCTCCCTAACGAAGCATTTGCAGACCTATGTTCATATAACTACTTATACTAACACTGTTTAAAATTCTGACCTTTCCTTCCCAAACCCCCTGCATAAGGGGCGTACCAGCATCCCACTGGCAGTCATAGCACTTGACAATGACCAAGAAGTGCTTGGCGGAAAGCTCGTGTCATTTTAATTACTTGACACGGCTGAAAATCCGAAAAATTTTGATTCAATTTTTTTTAAATTCCGTCCTTAATTACACTCAGCAATGTTGTTGATGCATACGACAACAATATTAGTTTTTTATAGTCAGAACATTCACTGACATTTCCTTCCTTCGGTAAGGTGACTGTCCTATTTTCAGCAAAAGTTTTCCAGGATTTATCCATTGTATAGCTTCTTTCAATGACGTTGTACGGTTTTTGTTTCATTTTTTTCTCCTATTCTTATCAGAAGTGCTGTTGGGATGGCGTATGTTCCTGTTGCGTTCTTGTTCTTCAACTGCTCAAGTGGTGGGTCAAATTCTTCTCGTATGATTATCGGTCTATAATTATCTTCTTCCACCATCTGTTCAGGTTAGAGGTGGTTGTAATTTCCAACACTTCCTCATCGTAGTACAACTCTTGAAGACCTACCTTCCAGCGGTATGTCATATCTTCTCTGTCAATAAGTAATTGCCCGCCGTTAGTATATTTTATCGTAGTATCATTTGTTTAAGTATGTACTGTACTGGCTTAGTGGCTTTATCGCTCTGTATGCTTTATATGATCTCCCTCTACTACATCATTCTCTGTACTTCGCCTAACTTCCTTCATCCATTCTTCTTCGTCCCCTTTAACTTCTGTCACACATTCAGTATTGTTCTGAACTGCATTTGGCTTTCTTTTGTATTTACCTTCCTATAATTGTTTCTGTGATATAATAAATCTAGTATTTCTTCAGTAATCCCAGGTTCTTTCGTGCCCCCTATCAGCTTAAAACTATATGTACATCAACTACTGGCAAAATTTGTACATCTATCTGCATATTTTAAAGCATTAACCAATGTATTACCCCCACCTTTAGGCAGTTATAACATGTAACAGATATAATCTTAAGACCCGCTGCTTTGTAAAGTTCGCTCTCATACAATCACACGTTCCACCCTCTCCTTCCCTCTCACATTCTCTGTCTCTTCCTCTCCCTCTGCCTCCAGCCCATCTGCGAATCCCAACCAAAATTGTCATTTGTGTGTAATTTTACCATTGTAGCCAACATAATTATTGTTCTTAAAGTTTGTAACATGCCACCTGATTGTATAAACAAGTATGAAGCTTAAGCTATATTAACTTCTCAAAATAGGATTTATATTCCACCAGAATTATTTATTCCAACGCATGCATTCGATAACTCAAAACAAACATCTAAAAACTTATTCTGTAATAATGTTGTTACGATGTACACACGTCAGAAAAAGATTTGCATCACCTCGTTTCCGAGAGTTCCAGAACTTGTACAGAAAATTGGAATAGAGTTCAACATAAGCATTATTTCCGCCCTTTTTATTGCTCATGGAAACCACAGATTGCATGTTGTTCCACCACACAGTGAGACCTTCAGAGGTGGTGGTCCAGATTGCTGTACACACCGGTACCTCTAATACCCAGCAGCACGTCCTCTTGCATTGATGCATACCTGTATTCGTCGTGGCATACTATCCACAAGCTCATCAAGGCACTGTTGGTCTAGATTGTCCGACTCCTCGACGGTGATTCGGCGTAGATTCCTCAGAGTGGTTTGTGGGTCACTTCGTCTATAAAAAGCCATTTTCAGTCTATCCCAGGCATGTTCGATAGGGTTCATGTCTGGAGAACACGCTGGCCACTCCAGTCGAGCGATGTCGTTATCCTGAAGGGAGCCATTCACAAGATGTGCACGATGGGGGAGCGAATTGTCGCCCACGAAGACGAATGCCTCGCCAATATGCTGCCGATATGGTTGCAGGATGGAATTCACGCATAGTACAGCCGATACGGCGCCTTCCATGACCACCAGCGGCGTACGTCGGCCCCACATAATGCCACCCAAAAGCAGCAGGGAACCTCCACCTTGCTGCACTCGCTGGACAGTGTGTCTAAGGCGATCAGCCTGATCGCGATGCACGAAAATAATTATTCAACATGATGGCGTTGGTGTCGGAGTTCCTGCGAGCCATAATCCGAAGGTAGCCGTCATCCACTGCAGTAGTAGCCCTTAGGCGACCTGAGTGAGGCGTGTCATCGGCAGTTCCTGTCTCTCTGTATCTCCTCCATGTCAAAACAACATCGCTTTGGTTCACTCCGAGACGCCTGGACACTTCCCTTGTTGAGAGGCCTTCCTGGCACGAAGAAACAATTCGGACGCGATTGGACCGCTGTATTGACCGTCTAGGCATGGCTGAAGTACAGACAGCACGAGTCGTGTACCTCCTTCCCGGTGGAATGACTGGAACTGATCGGCTGTCGCAGCCCCACCGTATAATAGGCCCTGCTCATGCATGGTTGTTTACATCTTTGGGCGGGTTTAGTGACATCTCTGAACAGTCAAAGGGACTGTGTCTGTGATACAATATCCACAATCAACGTCTATCTTCAGGAGTTCTGGTATGAAAGAAACCATTTTTGATGTATGTGTATTCTTCGTCCTTTGTGACAATGTTTTCTCTTCTGCAATTTATATTTTTTGTACTTAGTAATAATGTTTTCTCTTCTGCAATGTATATTCCTTGTACTTTGTGATAATGTTTTCTCGTCTGCTATACGATCCTTGCACCTTATAGTTTCTAGACGCTATATTTGTCTACAAAATATAACAATATACATGTGATGTGTTACGACAGTGAAAGGAACCTGTTATCACTGTAGGTACTCTGGTTTACTTATTTTATTTTTACCATCAGATATACGTTTAGTTTTTTGTCAAAAGAAACCGAAAACCATGTTCTGAAATAATGTTTTGCTTCTCCAGTAGACGGAGCCACAAGTTCCTCCAAAATATCGTAACACAACACACACACAGAAAAGTCATACTAAACACCTGATGATGGAGGTTTAAACCTTTGAGAAGCATCGTCGAGATTAATAAACAGTGACTGGTAACAGTAAACTTGTTGCTTCATTTAATGTCAATAACGGTCACGGTAAAGCGTAACCTAAAATGTTTGCATTTAAAGTCTGTTGTTTCTCATCCTCTGGTCATGACCAATCCATCTCAGTTGGTGACCAGTAACGGTGGCTTCTATTTTATACATCTTGGCCTCCTCGAGAACCATAGTGACTGATACGAAGTCATTTCATTTGGTGTTAATGATGTACCTAAGCTTCTGTTGGTTGAGGTGTTCTAAGATCACGACGATATAGTGTCCAGGTTTCGCAGTCATAAGGCAGGGTGGAAAGAACAACTCCTCGATACACAATCAGTTTTGTCGATAGTGTAAGATCTTTATTCAAGGAGACCTGACGTAGGAAACGTCCAAAAACAACATGTGCGGCATGCAGTGTGTTCTTCACGTCCTTTTCCGATGAGCAATTAGTTGATAATATATTTCTTAGATAGAAGAAGTTAAAACGGTGGCTCGTTTTTTACAGGTTACTATCCCTTGCTGTAGTGGCTCTAATTCTCATATTTTTTCTAAACCAGCAAGGTAAAACAGAAGCCACTACTTCCACCACATCAGTTGGATTGAGTGCTCACGTACTCACACTGAGCCGTGAACAATTCCCAGTGTGTCAATGGGGGATAACTGAAAATTATTATTACTACTATCGGTACCATACGTGCAATGATCGTGCCAGGCGCGCGATATTAAATCTTTATCCTATCATAAAAGGCGCGAGACCTGCACGACCTTATAGTAACCGTTACAGTTCTGCATCATTCTACTGTGACACTAAGGGTGATTTCACGTAATGAAAGGGATAATGTCAAGATTAAAGGACTCATTTATTTAACAGTTGAATCTTGAACAATTGTGGCCGTGCGGTTAAAGGCGCTGCAGTCTGGAACCGCAAGACCGCTACGGTCGCAGGTTCGAATCCTGCCTCGGGCATGGATGTTTGTGATGTCCTTAGGTTAGTTAGGTTTAACTAGTTCTACGTTCTAGGGGACTAATGACCTCAGCAGTTGAGTCCCATAGTGCTCAGAGCCATTTTTTTGAACAATTATACAGTCAAGTGGGGGTGGGGGAGAAAGAATTGAGTTCAGCAGCCTGCCCCAACGTACGTTCATAATAAGCCACCATAGCAAGAGAAAAGGAATTTTAGGAACGATCGCCGTATTATCAAATGGAGTTCAATTTACTGAAGGAAGGGGTTGCAGGCATGCAACGACCACCACCATGAATCAGCCAAAGACTAAGAAAGATGCTACTGGGGGTGAATCGCTCGTTAGCCTCCTGTACAAAAGGAATAAAACCAGCAAGACTCGAAACTATTCATACAGGCGATACTAGATAACTTTGGCTCGCGGTCCGACTACGTTAACGAAACATGAAGGGGCGCCAGACACTCACCACGTGGAGTAGGACAAAGGGCACAAGTTTTCAAGCTAGGAAGACCTAAATTCTGAGTCAAATTTTGCACTGGAGAACTGAAAGAGCTACTGCCAGATGAAGCGAAAAAGTGAGCATTAAAGTATACACTTTAGAGCCGAACTGCAAGCTACTCTGACTAACAAACACATCGCGCACATTATGCCCAACTGTACAAGAAATCCTACACTATTATAACCCGGAAAAATTGCATGAACCGTAATTTAAGGAAGACTCATCAGTAAAGTGACCTATAAGGTTCCCTCTGGGCCGCATGGCGCGTATCTACGGCGCTCATGCTTACCGAAACTTCATCTTCCTGGAAGCAGCACTTTCAGCCTCAGGCACGGCCACACTAGAACTGCCCACTGACCCTTTGTCCCACCATCCACCCGCGGAGGGCGGTTGGCTCCCACAAACAGTCGCGCACCTGAACTGGCCAATCAGAGGGCCGGAATCTCACAGGGAGGCGACCTCGCAACGTTAAAATCGAGCAGAAAAAGCAGTTACAACGTTGGTACGGCACGTTGGGGAACTGTGAACAGGAGATACTTGGGCCACTACTGAACGTTCAAACGACACCACGTGCTACCCTGGCGAGCGGATAAAGGATGTGAAACGGGAAGCAATCATGGCTGCTAGGAAGACTGCTGCCCTCGCCCATAAATAAAGAAAATTTCTAGCCCCAAGCTCGTCTCACAGATCAGTGTGAGACAAACTGTAAACATTGTCAAATAAATTAGGCAACTCATAGAAATTATTAACAGATGGTTCAAATGGCTCTGAGCACTATGGGACTTAACATCTGAGGTCATCAGTCCCCTAGAACTTAGAACTACTTAAACCTAACTAACCTAAGGACATCACACACATCCATGCCCAAGGCAGGATTCGAACCTGTGACCATAGCAGTCGCGCGGCTCCGGACTGAAGCGCCTAGAGCCGCTCGGCCACAGCAGCCGGCAATTATTAACAGGGTTCAAAAATGGTTCAAATGGCTCTGAGCACTATGGGACTCAACTGCTGAGGTCATTAGTCCCCTAGAACTTAGATCTAGTTAAACCTAACTAACCTAAGGACATCACAAACATCCATGCCCGAGGCAGGATTCGAACCTGCGACCGTAGCGGTCTTGCGGTTCCAGACTGCAGCGCCTTTAACCGCACGGCCACTTCGGCCGGCTATTAACAGGGCCTGAATTATTATATTAGCGAATACCAGAATGCTGGGATTAGAAATATCAAATACGAGCATTGAACGCTGAATTAAGTGCACGTCTTTCAAAGTGCTCTATTTGTTCCAAAGGTGTGCTGGAAATTGAGATATTAAAATCCGGAAAGGCCGTTCCAGGAGCTGGCTCTGTTAAATCTTTGTTTTTTGTATGCTGATGGTCGGGTTAAGCCGTTTATATGTGGTACCGAAAGAATTTACAGACAGTTGCGGCTCTGTGGGTGTGTGAGTTGGAGAAACGTTGTCGTCAGCGTACAGCAGATGAGTTACCTAAGTGAGACTTGTGAACCTTTTAGAGTGCAGTCTGGACTGATTAAATAGCCCTGGGTCAAATCTGTATTTAAGTTCTACTCTTACGTTGCTTACAGGCGATGTCTCGTATAGCATAGTTCAGACATGTCATCATGGAAAGCTCGAGACATTTGACCAAAGTGTTAAGGGCAGCCGAAACGTTTTAAGACCTTCCACAATGCTTCTCTGCGCATTGCATCAAAGGCCTTGTCTAGATCATAGAACACAAGTAGTAAAGGCTTATATTATGCCCTGCACCCCTCTTGCAGCTGTCATATAAGTTGATTCTCTGGAAAGGCGAAAGTACTATACAGGAAGTACTGTCTCAGAAAGAGTCTGGAGGTGATTGAACAAAATTCAGAAAATATTTTACCAGTCAAGGAAAGCAAGGATATGTCAGGGAAATTGTCACTTATGGTTTCGTCGCCTATTTTAAAAATGGTGGTAATTGTGGAGTTTTTCATGTCAACTGGTACCTAACGGGTTTCTCATATTACAAGAAACAGGGAGAATGGTCTGGTTTGTAGAGGAAAGCCACCATTTTGAATGGTCTCCAGGGTGATGATGTCAGGTCTAGGTCTCTTTCTCGATTTCATACTATCTACAGCCTTGTTGAGTTCATGAAATATCCGTGGGACTGCTATAAAAGGTTGTACTGGATATTGTTGGACATGTCCGAGAAAGTCGGCAGCAGCGGTAGAACTACGTTATAAAAGTGAGTTGTAAAGCTCTATCCAGCGGTTTAAGATGTCCTGTGATTGTCAGTGAGGATTTTCATGCTGTCGTCGGCTTTCAGGATACCTGATGAGGAACGAACAGGTCCATATATTTTTTTATTCCAGCATAAAATCTCGGCACGTCCCCGGCATCTGACAGACTTTGAAGTCTCTTGGCTTCTTGTTGTCACCATTGGTTCTTGGTTGTTCTTATTTCACTTTTACGTTTCTGCTTGATCCCTTGAAAGTGTGTTTTCTTTTCCAGGTAGGATGGATCTTGAGCAATACATAGGAATGTATCCCACTCTTTGCTTTTGAGACTCTTAATCACTTCATTATTATCATAAAATCAGTAATTTGTCAACTTCACATCAAAACCTTGATTACCTCTGCAGCCTTCTTGATGATTTTTTTTTTAAATGGACCATTCCTGTTCAACATCTGTTGTGTTAACTGGGGTATTGCTAAGTCGTTCCAAAAGTGTGTCTTGCAAGGAAGAACGAACCGTTTATTTCTGGAGGACGTTGATGTTGAACTTTCTCATGGAAGGATCTAAGAAGAAGGATCGTTGTTTACGATGGACAAGGATCCTCAGATGGCAAACCAGAAGTTTATTATCGGTCCACCAATCATCGATATTTCGAGTTGTTTTTTGTGGCCAGGACGGCTTTCTTGTCATGTTGGAGTGTGCTGATATAGTCACTGAGATGTCAGTGTTTGGTGCGTGGATGAATCCATGTTGTCTTATAACGATTAGGTAAGCGGAAATGCAGCTTGGTGATACAAAACTCATGCTCACCTCAGAGACCTAGAAGTAGTAGCCCATTTGCAGTGCAGTTTCCGACACTTTGATTACCCATTGTTATCCCAAAAACGATTCTCTGTTCCCACTCTAGAACTGAAGTCGCCTAGTTACAAGAGTTTATTTGCGGTTGGTATCTTGACGAGAAGATTACTCAGATGATGGTAGAACTGATCCTTTGTATCCTTCTCACCGTCTAATATGGGAGCGTAGGCAGAGACGAGGGTGGCAAAGCTGTCTCCAGAAATGGGAATTCGAAGAGTCACAACTATTTCATCGACACGAATAGGGGTTAATCGATGTTGTTTCACTATTTTTGTTTTTGCTGCAAATCCTACACCACGGGTACGTGGTTCTCCTGCAGCCTTTCCTTTCCAAAATGTGGTGTACCCTGAGCTAGCCTCACTAAGGTGTCTTCGCCTAATAGTCTGGTTTCATTTGAGGCAGCAACATCTACATCTAATCTAGCTTGCTCGTGGATGATAAGAACTGTTCTTCTTTCTGGTCTGTTACCATTTAAATCCAGAAGAGTCCTGATATTCCATGTTCCAGTAGTCATTATCATATTGTTATTTCTTGGTTTTCTTCTGCAAATTAGGAGTAACCTTCTGGGTGCGGGTTCCCAGCCAGGTACAAGTGAATCTGCTGATGTTTATTCAGCCTTTTCTAGGACCTTGCCCATTCAGGGCGGGCACCGGTTATCCTAAATAGGCCTGCCCAGTGGCAGACAAATGACCAGATGCCTGAGTAGTCACGTGAGTCCTCAGGAAGGCGACCATCGCACACCTGCCGCTAGTATGCAGGACCAGACTAGTAGCTTTCAGCCTTACTGGCTCCTGCTACCACCGTCTTTATTCCATTGCCACTGGCCTTTAAGGAGATGGGAGGAGAGACTGCCAATCGCGTGTCTTCGTCTAAGGGAGATCTCAACTTACGAGGAAGTAACCCGGTCACTATGATTCTGGAGCAATTCATCGCGGCACGTGGGTATGAGACATGTGATTTCAGACACCAGAACTGCAGCGAAGTGCCGCGAGCTTAAGGACAGTAGAGCAGCGCGTTTACAGCCAATTCGTGTGGCACGACCTCTTCCTCCTACGCGTAGGCGAGCGCTGGGAAACTCAGGTGTGAGATGTTCCTCTTCCATCTGCTACGTTGTTGGGTTCTAGGATGTTAGGGAAAAGCACTATGGACAGGGATGCGGAAAGGGATAGGGCGTTGTGGGATACCGTTTCTCTGGTTCATCCGCTGAGACCTGCCCGGCTTGGGAGATCTGGCCGGTAGCTACGCTACTACGAGCATAGCCCTCAGCTTGACATTAACACGCAAACGTCTCTGCCCACAAGGGCAGTGCTACGATAATGCGGCGTCCTCTGGAAAAGGAACGCGTACAGTGTTGATGACAATCCTGCATCTTATCCAAAATAAAAGAGGTTCACGACTTACTTCGTTACAGGTACACGATAAATTCCTCACCCGTTTCCTGACTGTCCTTTTTTTTTTTTTTTTAATACCCGCAATAACAACACTCCAGCATCAAAGTAAAATCTCTTGCAGGGGGTGAGTGATGAGTGGGATTAGGAGAAAGCATTAAGCATTACTCTGTTTGGTATGAAAAAGGGCAGCCATGTAATAATCTTCCAGTCTGCTTCCATATATATTCTGAAATTATTAACTGAAATGAAATATAGAAAAGTATTACAACTGGAATATGCATTTGGAAGATGGTAGTAATTTAACTGCAAAATTGTGACAGAAACTCAAAATTAGAGCAATAAACAATTTTCGAGAAAAGAACGTGACACCGTTCGGTAAATATCACTTAAGAAGAACAGAACAGTTCTTTTACTAGTAATATCCTGTTCCCGTACTTCATCGATGTAAAAAGAAGTAGCATGTTTAGTAGGTTCAGTGCCGCTTTATTATATCAGAACAAGAAATATGGTATAATTTCCGCCAGCAAATGCACATAACTGATAGTGGTGAGGTATTTAAACCTATTTAGAACGGTAAGACTAAATGGAAGATGCTAAATTTGAGACTGGGAGCACATTTGTAAAAGATAGTCTCACTAGGATGAAGATCATCCACCCTATTTGCCGTAATGCAAGTTAGTCTATGGCAAAAATGTACGGGATGTACAATTATGAGCCAAAACAGTATTACTACTGCCTATTCTGATGTTGGATGGGTCCTGGTGGTGTTGTGGGTATGTGTCGCAGTAATGAGAAAATATAAGCGGAAGAGAGAATGGGCGATCATTATAGCAAAGATGCAGGCCGCAAATGCAGAAACCAACTGATACATCCGGTTTTAACTAAGGTCAAATTGTTTGGCGCTGTGGGTGGAAACGAGAACCTCTGAAATATGAAGCCGGTCGGCTGTTTGCGTACTGTTGTCGTGGGCACCTGGGAAAGTAGTTGAAGGATGGTAGAACAGCGCGTGGGCCGTATGGTACTGGACGTCCACGACTCAGTACAAAACGTAGAGGTCGGAGGATCCCCCACTGTGCAATCCACCATCTGTGGCAGATATGACGTCATAGTACAATGCTGGTGCAGGCACGAGTGTTTCGGAGCACACCGTTCAACGGCCTTTGTTTAACATAGAGCTCCACATCACACATCTCCTACGTCAGTTACGACTGCAGTGGGCACAGCATCACTAGGTTTTCACAGTGGATCAGTAGATATGTTTCGCCTGGCGAATGAGTTGCATTTCTTGTTACAGCATATCGATCGATGGGTTCATACACGCCGTCAAAATGGTGAATGGCTGCATGAAACGTGCATTGCGCCACAGATGCAGGCCGGTGAGAGCTGAATTATGCCATGGGTTACATTGAGCTGGGGTTCTATGAGACATATGATAGTACTCGAAGTCACCATGACAGCAATGAACTACGTGAACATTATTGCGGACCACCTGCATCGCTTCATTCTTGAAGTCTCTCCTTACGCCCATGACATCTTCCAGCAGGATAACTCTCCATGATACAATGTCTAAATGTGCTGCACTGGTTTGACGAGCATGATAGTGAACTCACATTGATGTCTTATCTAGCAAATTCCCCTCACCTGTACCTGTTGGAACACATATCGGGCGCCAGCTGCATGCCCACAAACCGAGTTTCCATGTTTTGCGAGAATTTAGAGACCTATGAGTACCCATCTGATGCTACATGCTTCTGGAAACCTAGCAAGGACTTGTAGAATACATCGCTGCTGTACTCTTGTATGTGTTTGAAAAGTGCACCAACACACTATTAAACAGGTAGTCATAATGTATTGGTTCATCGGTGTAAAAAATGGTCAAATGGCTCTGAGCACTATGCGACTTAACTTCTGTGGTCATCAGTCGCCTAGAACTTAAAACTAATTAAACCTAACTAACCTAAGGACATCACACACCACCATGCCCGAGGCAGGATTCGAACCTGCGACCGTAGCGGTCACGCGGTTCCAGACTGAAGCTCCTAGAACCGCACGGCCACACCTGCCGGCGGTTCATCGGTGTAAATTGCAACTATTAAAGTATAACTCAGCCTAACAACTCAGATTAACCTGTTATTGTTGTTGTTGTTGTGGTCTGCAGTCCAGAGTCTGTTTTGATGCAGCTCTCCATACTACTCTAACCTTTGCAAGCTTCTTCATCTCAAATAGCTACTGAAACCTACATCCTTCTGGATCTGCTTAGTGTATTCATCTCTTGGTCTCCCTCTACGATTTTTACACACCACCAGTACTAAATTGGGGATCCCTGGACGCCTCAGAACACGTCCTACCAACCGATCCCTTCTTCTAGTGAAGTTGTGCCACAAATTCCTCTTCTCCCCAATTCTATTCAGTACCTCCTCCTTAGCTACGTGATCTACCCATCTAATCTTCAGCATTCTTCTGTAGCACCACATTTCGAAAGCTTCTATTCTCTTCCTGTCTTTACTATTTATTGTCCACGTTTCACTTCCACACAAATACTTTCAGAAGAGACTTCCTGAAACTTACATCTATACTCGATGTTAACAAATTTCTCTTCTTCAGAAACGCTTTCCTTGACATTGCCAGTCTGCATTTTATATCCTATCTACTTCGACCCTCATTCGTTATTTTGCTCCCCAAATAGCAAACCTCGTGACTTATTAGCAGTTTCTCCATTCTTCTGTAAAGAACTCGTGTTAGTATTTTGAAGTCGTGACTTATTAAACTGATAGTTCGGTAATATTCACGCCTGTCAACACCTGCTTTCTTTGGGATTGGTGTTATTATATTCTTTTTGAAGTCTGAGGGTATTTCGCCTGTCTCATATATCTTGCTCACCAGATGGTAGAGTTTTGTCAGGGCTGGCTCTCCCAAGGCTATCAGTAGTTCTAATGGGATATTGTCTATTCATTTTTTCAACTAAGGACTTCCAGTGCTCCGCCAAACACTTCACACAGTATCATATCTCCCATTTCATTTCGTCTACGTCCTCTTCCATCTCCATAATATTCCTCTCAAGTACATCGTCCTTGTATAGACCCTCTATATATTTTTTCCACCTGTCTGCTTTCCCTTCTTTGCTTAGTATTCGTTTTCCATCTTAGGTCTTGATATTCATTGAAGTCGTTCTTCTTTCCCCAAAAGTCTCTTTAATTTTCCTGTAGGCAGTATCTATCCTACCCCTAGTGATATATGCCTCTACATCCTTACATTTATCCTCTAGCCATCCCTGCGTAGACATTTTGCACTTTCCCTCGATCTCATTTTTGAGACGTTTGTATTCCCTTTTGCCTGCTTCATTTTCTGCATTTTTATATTTTGTCCTTTCATCTATTAAATTCAATATCGATTCTGTTATCTAAGGATGTCTACTAGCTCTCGTCTTTTTACCTACTTAATCCTCTGCTGCCTTCACTACTTCATCTCTCAAAGAAACCCATTCTTCTTCTACTGTATTTCTTTTCTCTGTCTTGGCAATCGTTTTGTATTTATAGCCCTGTATTCACCTGACCGGGAGTTTTGTCCCCCTGCCACCGAACTTCACTAATTCCCACTAAATCTAACTTTAATCTATCCATTTCCCTTTTTATATTTTTTAAACAACCTGCCCGATAAAGGGATCTGACATTCCACACTCCGTTCCACAGACCGCCATCATCATTTAACCATACAGTAAAGCTGCATGCCCATGGGAAAAATTACGGCTGTAGTTTCCCCTTGCTTTCAGCTGTTCGCATTACCAGCACAACAAGACCGTTTTTATTAATATTACAAGACCAGATCAGTTAACCATCCAGACTGTGGCCCCTGCAACTAGAGAAAAGGTTACTGACCCTCTTCAGGAACCACACGTTTGTCTGGCCTCTCAACAGATACCTCTCAGTTGTGGTTACACCTACGGTACGGTTATCTGTATCGCTGAGGCACGCAACCCTTCCCACCAACAGCGAGCTCCATGGTTCATGGAGGGAGGAGGGATTAACCAGTAGGGAGCATAAATTTACAGCGAATAATTTTCAGAACTATCTCGTTCTCCTACAAACTAAACCACCGACTTCCAGAAAAAAGAAGTACATTGACAAAGACTTCTGTTTAACAACAAAATTACAGAATGAATGCGATGTAGCTGAATAGTACTGAATCTTGAAACGATTAACCATTTTATCAACTTTGAGAAGGCACAGGAGTATTTGCCAGAGTGATTACAATACAATTCACGCATTTCCCCTCGAGGGGGTCTCATGTTTTCATAAGGCAGATAACGTTTAAGTACGCGAGCTAAAGAAGACGATGAAACATCAGTAGTTGTGATAATGGGAGGCGCAGACACTCATCCACGGAGAGTTAAATTAACTGAAGTTGAAAACTCATATGCGAAAAGAATTTATTCACATGGGCAGTGGAAGAAGAGGATAACGTCAGAATTACAACAATAGAATCTTCTGTTAACTGAATTTACTGTCGGTTCTTGGCAGAACAACATTATAATAAATGAAAAGCACTGGATAGAAACTTCATATGGGATAGAGGCATAACTGTACATAGTTAAGGTACCTGAGCCAAAGACACGTACTTAGAGAGTGTCTATCGTGTGATCCGAAGCGACAATGGACGCTTTCCATTCAGCTGCCACATCTCTGTTTCATAGAAACCACTTTCTTTGAAAGTAGCTGATAAAAACAAAAATACATATTAACAGAAAAAGCTCAAATATTTTAATATTCAGCTTAATGATTAAAAATATTTTAATGATGTTGCAAAGGGATATCTGTCTACCAATAGAAATTGATATTACAGAGGTGGCTGAAATCAGACGTGAACATGGCTTTCGGACGAAACAAAGCCTTCAAAATGCTAAAGGCGCAACAATGTCGACTATGGGAAATAGATATCAAATACTAATGAAATTCCATACTAGACTGGAAGCCTTCAGCAAAACACGAATATCAAAATGCGAGCGTGATGTAAACTGACAGGCAAAGAAAAAATGGTAGTATGACAGAGACAGGAAAGAGGTTTTTCATTCAAGTCAATTTACTGTCGTAGCACATATTCCAGCAAACTGTGATAAATGGCATATAACATGACACACGTCCGCAGCTCGTGGTCGTGCGGTAGCGTTCTCGCTTCCCACGCCCAGGGTTCCCGGCTTCGATTCCCGGTGGGGTCGGGGATTTTTCTCTGCCTCGTGATGACTGGGTGTTGTGTGATGTCCTTATGTTAGTTAGGTTTAAGTAGTTCTAAGTTCTTGGGGACTGATGACCATAGATGTTAAGTCCCATAGTGCTCAGAGCCATTTTTTAACATGACACATTTTCTTTCAGCAATAGCAACTGGAAGTACCAAATGACTGTTTTAAGCAGAATCTGAGACACCAGCGAAAGAGTAGCCAATGAAAAGGAACATCAGCGAAAGAACTGCCAAAGAACAGAGAAACTTCAAGCTAAGAGATAACAAAGTACATGGCTTCAACTAGACAGATAACAAAGGGCACGTCCGAAAAACTGCAAACAAGCAATTATAACACGAATTTCATTTACTGACAAAGTGAAAAAAGAGATGACGATGTACATCCATTATCATCCAATTACTTTTTCGCGTGACTGACGGTGCAAAGCTTCTATCATCAAAAGATATGTAACTGATGATACTCTTCAGTGGAAAAAGAACTATAATTCCACTAAGGAAAAACGGAATTAACCACAGAGCATTAAAGGGCTAAAGAAAACAATCGCAGTATTTATTTGTCAAGCTTATAATACGACAGAAATGACATACGTTTTAGCAAAGCAAAATCATCTTGGATCCTACGCTTAGCAACTTGAGTCATCATTTTAAACCACCGAGAAATATTAATATAGCATCTATAATTTTCGGAGGATTTGCAAAACAATGGAAACGTATAAGGAAGATGGACAACTGAGAAGACACTGATATTTTTTTAATTTCTTGCAGCTTCTATTCATCTAGAAATTGTTAAAATAATTCGAAAACAATTTCTAATAATTTCCACATTTCACAGACTATACTAGAGCAAATTTATTTCTTGTTGCTATTTCTCGTTGAAGTTCCTACATGCTTCGCAAAACATCCACGAATAACTTTTGCCAGAGTGTCTTCTGTATTTAAGAAATAAAGATTTCATCTACCCTCTCTATGTTGAGACCACAAAAATCGTCGCAGACGGTAGGCGGCCCCTAATACGACTACGGTCTTCAGAAGCAAGTTCCAATACCGAATGTACATCGTAATGCCATAAAGTGAAAGAGTTTCTTGCGATGTTGTTTCATCTTCTAGAAAGAAAAAATGTTCGAGTTTCTTGCTACGGTAGGAATACAATTTCTTAAGAAACAGTTGGTGATCAGTATCCCTCAACGTAAGAAGAAAGCAATGGCTTCGATACATGTAAGATACCGTATGCTACATTATCTGTAGTCTGTCAGCTAATCCATAATGTCGGACCTGGTGCATCAATGATGATAACTGCCGGCGCGCTTATAAGAAGCTGATGGACGAACTACGCACCCACCAGACGCGGGATGGAGGTTTGTTGCTCTTCTTGTCCTGCCATTCCCCGCGTCGCAACGGCGCATCGCTGGTGGAGCTGCTTCATGGACGGCGCCACCGAACCTTGCTCCAGTTGCTGCGCCCAGCGCGGTGGCCGGTGCCTACTCCGCTCCCTCATGCTACGAATCAAACTAATAACCTAGTTTTTTTCAGGTCAAGTAGCGATCGGAAGTGCTGGGAACGCGGCTTCGTTGTAAGGTTGCTTGGTAATTGTACATTTTTGATAGAGGGTCCAGACGGAGTGTAGCGACGGCACCTGAATCAAATTCGCATGTGTAAATTGCGTTATCCTGCTACTGACTCTTCGTTCACAGATTCATTGCCTGACCGAATGATGCAGCCTGCATCCCCTCTGGCTACCTGGGGTCCTGCGTCGCCAGCATCTGGCCATGAACCTATGGTCCTGGACCCTACAGCTCATCCGGCGCCCAGCGGACAGCAGACGTCCACAGGCGTTGCTCCTCTCCACTTCACGGCCTGCCAGGGGGCCGACGCACCAATTCAAGACACAGTATCGGTTCGACCACCAGGAGACGCTGGATGCAGAGACGCACATTCCGTCTGGTTTCTCGGCTGGCGTTCCTGGACGGCCTCAAAGCGAATGCCGGGGCGCGGACAGGAGCTCGGCACCAGCCACAGCTCCGGCTCCTGCTTCCTCGTCTCTTCCTGCATCCACGCCACCCGCCCCGCAAATTGTTGCCGTTGTCGTCACTATACGACAGTGGAGAGGAGGTTAGAGGGGAGGAGTGTAGTGTCGCAGCTTATCGATACTGCCAGAGCTGGTGTCTCAATGAAAATTCCTTCGGGCACTGCGAGCGGCGCTTTGAATATTGTTACCAATAGGATGACCTGACCAATGAACAACATCCAGCCGGCCGACTAATGGACACTACCAGGACGGTGTTACAAGCGGCGACCACCTCGGCACCGGTCATCTAGCTCGAGTTTAGTTCCGTGTTACTGGATGGCGCCGAACATTAGATCGAGCTGGTGATAGCTAACTCTACGGGTAAACATTCGGTGTACATAGACGCGCGCATCACTTTGCTTCCCTTCGCGCCTATTTTTCATATCGCTTTCTGGATATTTTTTCTTGTACTTTTAGCATTTCTGCTTCTCGATATATCTGCTTCAGGTCCGTGCATGCCATTTGCTCCTATTTTACTTGTTTGTGCTGCCACATATTGATTTAGCTTTAGCATTAATTTGTTTTGCCGTGGCTACCGCATCGCCCCAATCCCCAAGCTAGCCTGTGTCGTAGGTAGCGGCGCCACAATTGCAAGCACCTTTGGCACCAACGCTCGATCTAACACAGCTTCTTCAGACAGAGATGCTACAAATGACGCAGCTTACTGAGCATATGAAGGGCTTCATTCGGATGCAGACGGCAGCCAATGAGAATCACCATCAGGCGCCACCAATTACGGCAGCGCCACAGCTTCCACAGCCATCCTTAGCGCTTCCGTTTCGCCCATTTCAAGAAGACAAAGAGTGTGTTGAGTAACTGGTCCAGTTTGAAGCTCTTCTATTTGGATACCAATGCCAAGTCGTGTTAAACAGTCTCTTTTTTAACAACGGCTGGTGTGTCAGTTGATAGGATGTATTGCACATTGTTCCCCATTTCGCGGCCAGAACTTGTGGTCTATTAAGAATTAATTCACACTTTAAATAGATATTAGACAAGAAATTCATTTTGACGGATGTTTGGTTTAAATATGTCAGACTAAAGAAGCTGCCAGGGTGGTGTGTGACAGATTCACAAGAGTTTACGTAAGATTAAATGTGGCTAGGGCAAATGTTATAGTGACCTCATGACACGTGGCGCCATTACTCAGAACGTGGCTGACATTAGAAGATGGAAATGTGTTGTCAAGTGTTCCTGCTCTTCCTAGCCACGGATGCCTCGAACTGTTAACAGTATAGCAGTTCATGAGTAGCCACTTGAGTAAAATATATTTATTTATAGTGCACTTGTGTCAACTAATCTTTAGCTAGCCTGTCCAGATTCCTACGGCGACATACCTCTTAGGCCAGCATCTTCACAAAATTTCCATTTTCTGTCAAAAATCTGATCATTTTCAGCAACAATTCTTTGTTAAAGATGGTTTTGACGAAAGAGATAAGACGCATGTTTCTATCAAGAGCCAGAATTTAAAACACAGAAAAATGACTAAAAACGCATCAAAAGATACTGTATTTCAATTCGATAAGTTATCTGTGGTGAACAGAGAAACATTTCTGCAGTATCGTCTCAAAATATGCAAGTTATGTAAGCTGAATATGATGTGGACCTGATGTTTCTAAAAGCGATGCATGGATCCCGACGAATGTGTTTGATTTTATAAAAGTCATCTATTTTACCAAAAAAAAAACTATTACTGTATCACAATGAATGGCATAACAGACTGCTTCGTAAGAACAACTAAAGAAAGACAGACTACTGAACAGGTAGAAGAATGAAGACATGAAGAAAAGAAGTGGATAAGAAGAACATGGAAGACACAGCACGAAGTAATTATGCTGTTCCATTCGTGTAGCTTACAAATATCAAAGAATACTTCCACAGGAAGCCAGTTTAATAATGCAACAGAAAGAGTTTTCTGCATCAATTCCAAATCAGAATACAAGAAGGTTTTGATTCATAGTAATATGCTGGATGGACTTTTTACTTGACCACCAAATCCCGAGAGACAGTGACAGAAAGGATGGAAAGTTCGTAAGAAATGCTCTTCCGGCTGATCTGTGTGTGTTGGAAGTTCCAAGGATTGTGTGATAATCTCAGCTGATATACGTGTGTTGCAGAGTCCAAGAGTACTATGAGAAAATACGTCAAGTGATAACATACATCTACATTTCATAACAGGACTGCAATCCTTTAAATAGTTTCAAATGCTAAAAAAGAAATATTTGTTCTCGGATAATAATGAAGATTGATAAAGAGGGCAGCAGACGAATCAGTATCGATCTGCCGTCCCCTATTGTCTTAAATCTACGATGAAAAATTTTGTGGATGTGTATTCATTGTATTCACTGGAAAATAAAAGAGAACTACTTCCAACAAATTAAAGCACTTAAAATTTAGTAGAAGATTACTTTCAAAAGAAAAAATGGATAACCGACTTTACTTTTTAAGAAGAAGATCGCGCACCTGTCTTGTCTCTGCACATCTACCTCAGAGATACAACACCGACAGTGCTGTACGATGATATAGTCGGCTGCTGCAAGCACGAGGTAGGTGTCGAGTCTGCTGACTCTGACATTACTGTCGAGGTGCGATCAGCGAGCATGGCCGTCCACAGGGACCTCAAAGGGCCTGTGGTCGCCTAAATGTCGACGCACCAGCAAAGAAGACAAAGCCGCCGACAAATCTGTGTGGTAAGACGACCAAGTCTTCCCTATTAAGGCGGAAGCTTTCCCTGCGGTCGTGGACCCTAAACCACATTGCTTCAGCTGCCGGGAGAGGGCCATTTGGCAAAGTGCTGCCGCAACACACCGACATGCGTCAGAGGCTTAGGCAACCATGACAGTCCCGCTAGAAGGCGACACATGGAGCACGTGGGTGCTCGCTGTGCCATGCACCGTGTCGCCAACTATCGTTGCTGCCCACCCATCTCTGACAGCAGCCAAGCCGATGGCGATGTGGTGGCCCCAGATTCAGAATACAGAGATGCAGTAGAAGATGACGACGCCAGTCGTCAACAACCGTTGCACCTCCCCCCTCCCCCCTTCTCTTGAGCGGCTGGATTATCCCTCTAATTGTGGGGATGACCAGCCGCCAGTGGGATGGCGGGAACAGCAGCTAGGATCAGGAATGACACAGCAGCAACAGAAGACCGTCCACATGCTCGCTACTATGCGCATTAACGTCTGAGGAACGACTACAGCCTTCTAAGCCGTCATTGCAGTGGCCGTGCGGTTCTAGGCGCTTCAGTTTGGAACCACGTGACCACTATGGTCGCAGGTTCGAATCCTGCCTCGGGCATGGAAGTGTGTGATGTCCTTAGGTTGGTTAGGTTTAAGTAGTTCTACGTTCTAGGGGACTGATGACCTCAGATGTTAAGTCCCACAGTGCTCGGAGCCGTTTGAACCATTTTGAAGCGTCATGGCACAGAGAGGACTGCTTTCTTAGCCACCCTGGCTACACAGAAGGACTGTGTCCAGACTTTGCTAGCAACTTTAGAGCAGGCAGAGGGGTACCTGCCCCTACCACTGCCCCACCAGTGTCGTAGGAGTATGTCACCGACAAGTAAACATCCACTGCTCGGGCAATGCCCCAAGCCACTGCCACTGGGACTGCCTGTGACGAACAGTCCAAAGTATTCAAAGTATGAGATTAAATGAAAATGAGTGTATCATATCGTTGGCTGGGAGGCCCCATTCGGGGAACTTCGGCCATCAAGTGCGAGTCTTATTTCATTCGACGCCACTCTGGGCGACACGCGCGCCGGCGATGGGGATGAAATGATGAGGACAACACAACACCCAGTCCACGAGCGGAGAAAATCTCCAGTTCGGCCAGGAATCGAACACGGGCCACTTTACATGGAAGGCAGGAGAAGACAACGACGCCAGCTGTCAGCAACCGCTACTTGCCCCCACTACCCCTGAGCGGCTGGAATGTCCCACCAGTTGTGGGGAGGACCGGCCGCCAGTGGGAGGGCGGGTACTGTAGCCGTGATGTGGAAAGACACAGCAGCAGCAGAAGACCCAGCTAAGCAGGCAGACTGTGAGATGAAGAAGTAACTCGACGGCAAGTGTTTATCAGAGACAAGAGTATCTTCAGGAGTGCCCCAGGCAAGTGTGATCGGAGTGCTGCTGTTCTCTATGTACATTAATCATTTGGCAGACGTTGTGGACAGCAATCTTCGATTGTTTGCTGTAATGTACGGTAAGATTTCGAAGTTGAGTGACTGTAGTAAGATACCAGACGACGTAGACAAAATTTCTTGTTCCTGTGATGAATGGCAGCTAGCTCTAAATGTGGGAATATGTAAGTTAATGTAGATGAGTAGGAAGATCAAACCTGTAATGTTCAGATACAATGTTAATAGTGTCCCGCTTGACACAGTCAAGTCGTTTAAATATTTGGGTGTAATGCTGCAAAGCGTTATGAAATGCAACGAGCATGTGAGAACTGTGGGAGGAAAGGCGAATCGTCGACTTCCGTTTATTGGGAAAATTTTAGGAAGATGTGGTTCACATGTAAAGGAGACCACATATAGGATACTGGCGCCACCTATTCGTGAGTACTGCTCGAGCGCTTGGGATCCGTACCAGGTGGGATTGAAGGAAGACATCGAAACAATTCGGAGGCGGGTTGCTAGATTTGTTAGCGGTACGTTCGAACAACGCGTAAGTGTTACGGACATGCTTCGGGAAAACAAATGCGACATTCATTTCGAAAACACTGTTGAGAAAATTTAGAGAACCGGCATTTGAAGCCGAATGCCCAGCGATTCTACTGCCTCAAAATACATTGCGCGTAAGGACCACAAAGATAAGATATGAGAAATTAGGGCTCCAACGGAGCCATATAGAGTGTCGTTCCCCCTCGCTGTCTTTGCGAGTGGAACGGGAAAGGAAATTACTAGTAATGGTGCAGGGTACCCTCTACCGCGCACCGTATGGTGACTTGCGGAGTATATGTAGATGTAGATGTAAAAGTAAGCAAGGCGATGAAGGACGGCTGCTCCACCCTGTGATGAAGCAGCAGCCTAGTAAATGGACGCTCTCACGACGAGCACCACTGATATAGTGCAGCAGTTGCGTCCCACAACAGCGTACTGTGACTGCCGCACTGATTCGAACAGATCTCATTATGACGAACAAATGGCTATGACACAGTGTCGGCGGCATGACACCCACTACTAACATAACCAAATCTTGCATGATACATCGCAGACAGCAAGAAATCCGCTAGTGTTCTTACTAGTCATCCCTACTCTCGTGCATTCTTCTTTTCCTTGACGTTTGCGTTGGTACTTTTTTGCCTCTGCCCTTAAAACCACTCTACTTCCAAGCGAATTTAGACCACTTTCTATCACGCGATGGGCCCGTAGTAATGGTTAATCTTAAGAAGATGGACGGACAACGTCACAGACCCTGCTTCTGTGAACTCCTCGATGTAATTACTACCAAATGCAGAGGCGACAGTAGATCTTTTGAGATGCTCACCGTGATACAGCGGGCTTGAGGGGCCTCCACACTGTGTTTCCCACTGTATCCCTTGGGGTGTGGATGACATTCGTCCCACTCTCCCTTTCCCACCAAAAGCTACTTGCGTTGACAAAATTATAAGAAGGATCTTCAAAAACTATGTTACACATTATTATGACGGACCAAGTAACTTTTCTTGAATGCTGCACTACACTACAAAGTGACGACGATACTGTCGTTCAACATAGTCACCAAGTCTCTATAAATAAAGGGCAGGACGTTTCACCAACTGTTCAGTTGGACGACAATAGAAATCCAGTCCTTGGTGACGAAACCATTCGAGAACTATTGTCTGAACGTCTTCATCGTTGAAAATCTTTTTCCCCCTGATGTTCTCCCTCGATAGCTGGACATTGTCGTCGATGTCGATGGCCTTCCTTCCCGAAGACAGTAACACACGTCAGAGGGACCTGGGTCACATTGTTGACACCATTTCTAATTTGGTCCAAATACACGGAGGATTTGTGAAATTGAGACATTTTGCTCACAAGAATCGTACGGTCCAGCGTACTTCAACTTGGGAGTGTGTTTCCAGTTGTCGGGCCATTACATTCCCTCCCATCTCCCACGTAATCCATACCGCAGGAGGGCTCTGTGCACAGTCCTTTGATTTGCTCCCTTAATCCTTTAACTGAGTGAGCCATTTGTTCTTCAAATAGTTCGACTTTAACTCGTCTTCATTTTCGCCATTCTGTGCCCCACTTTTGGCAAATTCGACGGACTTCTGTTCATGTGTCCAGAACAACTTTCTTTGGGGATGAAATTTAAAGTAAGAGTGGCCACGAGACCAATGGGGAATTAATCCTACCCTAGAAATCCAGTCGGCTCCGAGGATATAACTGGCAGCTAAATTTCATATCGGTTTCATACCCAACCTCCATACAAATTCCCAACACTGATTTTAATTTAACACAGACCTTCACTCTTAAATTTGTTTTATTTGTCGTTCAGTACTCTCCTGACTCTAGCCTTAACCTTCCCCATGTGCGTATATGCTTATATTTGACAAAACAGTCTTAATTACCACGAAATGACAATACGTAAGTCCAACAATCCACACATAGGTTGCCCGTTCCGTTAAGGGCGACACATATAAACAGTAACGCCAAACCTGTCTTTTCGCGGATCGTACTCATAATCTTTCCCTTACTGTTAATTTTCACAATACTTGCTCCGCCCTATGCGTCTCTGCACACTCATTCTTTGTGTGTCCCTGCTTACCACAACCCCAGCAGACCACCTTACGCACTACTTAACCCAATTCTTGAGCGTGGTCAGCGATTCCGTGCGCTACCATAGCGCTCCGTTTCACACGCCTGTTCTGATTCACACTCTCTGTTCCGTGTCTACCCTGTGAGCCTGTGCCTCCCTCCGGGAGTCGAGAAATTCGCTGGCCTGTACTTGTCTTAACATCTCTTCTAATTACGTCAAACTCTGCGGAATTCCACAAAATACAGCTCGTTGCATGGTTTCGGGGTTTAATCCCCCTAACATATGCGTTCCCATCTGCGTAATGCTTCCATCAGTTCCCGAACAGTACCTTCAGCTTGAATACTCGTTCTTTGCAACTCACAGATCATCTCACCCCGCCGCAAACAAGTCCCATCCCGGGTCATATTGAAATCACAAAGGTCGATCATCTTTCTACAAGCAACAGTACGAGGAATAAATATATTACTGTAACTACGATAATTATACCTCAATCAGCCAACCACAGTCTGCTACTAAAGTGTTTTGGAAGCAGGGAGCTGTGGTCCAAAATAAATACTCGTGGAGTCGACTGATTGAGGATACAATACAAGCTCAAATTTTTTCATCAAATTACACAATAGTGATCTCATGTATAAATAGAATACTTAATACAACGTAACGACTGCGAGTTAATATAAGAATGACTAACAGGAAGAAGCTACTAAAATTTGAGTTGTTGCAGCATAATCTTGTCAAAAAACGGTTCCGAGCCTTTACCTTCCGTAATACTTTGTATAGTTTCTGATAATCAATGACAACAAGATGTTAAGGTCAGAGTTTTTAAAAACAGCAAACACAAAATACAAAATTATTATCTTAATGAAACCACCGAACAACCATCTAGATTTGTCCCTGAACAAATCATAATCATGGAATCCACGAGTTTTTCGATCCAGGTTAGAACCCAGTAGGTGAACACGCTTTTCAGAAGTACAGAAATCCATAGTGAATACAAACTGAGGCTTCCCTTCTGTTGCAGCATGGCAGTAGAGCTGCCACAATCCTGTCCAGTAATTCAGCAGCGTAAGACGTGTATATAGCGTTTTTTTTTTCCTTTTACAGAAGCAACATCACATGGAGTTCATCGGCACAGACCGTGCCCTCATATACATAGTACCTAAAGTTTGGTTTCCTTAACCTTAATTCAAATGTCAGCTTCATACGTTCTTACATCAGCACAAAATTCAGCTCTCACGTTTCCCGATCAAGCACTGATACTTGTGCAATAACACTGTGTGAGCATGGCTCCAGGTACACCATAGTCCCCGGTCAGTTCCCGCGATCTACCAACCACGCTTCCGGCTTGCCCCACTCCAGGTGACTACCACCTCTCTCGCCGCCGACCATTGTGCCAGAGAGCCACCCACAGCCTCCCACCCCGAAGATAGATCATTGCTCCATGATAAGACAATGGATAAGTGCCAACATGGTACAGCGATGAGAGAATTTAAAGTAAGTGTAAGAGGTCATAAAGACCAAATGCCTTGTTAATAACTTCGTCGTTTTAGATGGTGTCGTTCCATTTTGCATTTAGCATCTCGATATTGTCGCTTATTTGCGATTCATCGGCGTTAGAGAGACATTCCTTCCTAGTGTAAATACTCTGTTGTAGATATCTCCATGCTTCACGGTTCTTTTATTATCAGACTGGGAGGCACAGAAACATACACACACTTCACCCAAAAGGTATTAAACACTTCTCCTTCATCAAGTTTCTGTTTGTAGATTGAGTCATCTGACAGCCAGTAATTGCTGGTGTCCTCAACATGTATTTGCACACTTTAGTTAGAGTTTGGCATTCGGTCGCCAGTAAACTGCGAATGGTCCAAAGAGCATACGTCTCTACACATGCTTTGAGCATAAGGTAGGGACGTTGGCTCTTGGATTTTCGGCGGCTTACTGGTCCCCCCCTATGGACCCCAGACCTTGCCGAGGTGGGGGGGCTTAACTGTTCCGTCCTCAATAAACCTGACAGTCTCTTGAGGGCTGTACAGGCCTGGTGACGGACCAGGACCAACGAGGGGGTCATAGAAACTATGTACAGGGAAAGTGTGGCCAGCTTTCCGGCTGCTGCTGTTTTGTGACCATGCTGGTCATGCATTAACCACTACAGTATATTTAGAGGTTTCTATTGAGGAAGCGTGCTCCACTAGTGCACATGTTGCTAAGGAAGAGCAACAGCTTCAAATTGAACGTTTTGAATCTTCGGGAATAGAAATGTGAGCAAAATGTTTCGAAAAATATCTTTTGTGACGACGATAATCCCTAGTTTTCATGCAACTATCATTTAGAGAGTGGAAACAGAAAACGTTCTAAGGGCCAAAAATTTGAGAATGTATTCTGATTGTACTGAATTATACTGTTCACCGCATCATCGCAAAAAGCAGAAAATTATAAGTGCCAACAAGTTTATGCTTGCAAAGTAGAAAACAGCAAACACTATTTACACATGTAGCGTTGTTACCGGTTTGGAACCGACGTATTCAACTTCACACAGCTGTTCACGATTATATTAAATTTAGTGTTTACACAACTTTTTGTTTTCAACAGCTAATATAAACAACAACCAATGTAATATATACGTGGGCAGCCGTCGGAAGATGAACCTGTCGATTCGAAAACGATACGGCGCTATTTGCGTACATAAACAGCATTATGGAAGGTAGATGGTTACCATTTTGTTCACTGCATGAATCAACTTGTATTACGTTCACAACCACAGTCTCAATAATGTCATTTTTCGACAAAATAGGGGGAAGAAAGTATTTGTTCAAGTGCCCTTAATACTGAAGCACTACTTTTTATCTGCGATAACACAAACACAGGTACACAGCATTAAGTTTTTAGCTGGTAGAACTGCAGTCAATAAATACCACTCTCATATGCTTCACATTTTCAAATTCCAGAGAGAAGGCCAGCTTGTCAGAAAGACCTTGCACCATCTACTAATGCATATTTGAAAGACTGTCCCCATGGTTTGGCACCTGGATCAAGTCTAGAGATACGTAGAGTACCGCGAACAAAGTAGCACAGAAAAAGCATTGTGTGGAATAATGACACGTAAAATTTTTTCCATTGCCGCTCTTCATTTATTAACGTCGGAATGAATTGATTTTACAGTTCCTGTTATGACAGATAGTTCAAATAATTACTGTTAAGTGAGTAGCTTAAAACTTATCATCTCCAATCTTCATTAACAGCAGCAGGAAAAGGTAAGTAACCGCTATTACGTTGAAAACGTCGTTTCTACGAGCAAAAATCAGAGCTGTGGGACAAACTCCGAAGTTATGAAACAATTTTCGTTAAATAAATTAAAATAGCTAAAATGAACCATTTACTGGTAAAGAAACCATGCTTCTTGGCGACTAGATTTATTTAAGACATCAGATTAAAGGTTTTTCTTTTGCAAGGTTCTAATTACACTATTTTCTTAAGCTCTCATTAGTTCCAGACTGAATCAGAGTCTATTACATACTGTCCATGTAGTAATATTATTGTATCTTAGCCGAAGACTTTTGACTCAAGCAAAACCTAAACGCAGTAGGGATAGTGGGCAAAAAAACAGTATCCACTATATAGATTTATCACCCAAACATGAAGCAGTCAGAATGTACGAGCTTGGAAATTCACAGAAGACACAGGCATATCTCGACTACAATGTGAACTATACATGTCATGCACAGACAACTGTATTCTCTGAATTTACTATAGAAATTAATGCTGCCTACACATTAAATACGGGTAGAAGATTTAAAGTAATGACAGAAGTGTACATATTCCTTAACTAATACGGGATAACGTTACTGTTCCTTGCGCTATGGCACAATACGTAACTATGCTTTTCCACAGAAACTGTGGTAATTACTCTTAAAGGGTCAACGATATTTATTGGAAATGACCTTTAAATTTTCCATTTTTTGGAAACATATACTCTTCAGAACAGGTGCACTTACCCGAACAGCACAAGGTTTAACGTCAGTTATGCTTCATGGGTAACAACGAACGTTGTTAGCACGTACGCACTGAGGAGCCAAATCGTGGTGACCATCACAGTGGATTAGTCCAGCTTTATAATGCAGTGCATCAGCTTCTCTGCTTGACGTGGCTTCTACAAGTTTTTGTTAGGTTTCCAGAAGTACACAATGTGATCAAAAGTATCCGGACACCTGGCTGAAAATGACTTGCAAGTTCGTGACGCCCTCCATCGGTAATGCTGGAATTCACTACGGTGTTGGCTCACCCTTAGCCTTGACGACAACTTCCATTCTCGCAACCATACGTTCGGTCAGGTGCTGGAGGGTTTCTTGGGGAATGGCAGCCCATTCTTCACGGAGTGCTGCACTGAGGACAGGTGTCGATGTCGGTCGGTGATGTCACGAAATCTGCGTTCCAAAACACCCCATAGGTGTTCTATAGGATTCAGGTCAGGACTCTGTGCAGGGCAATCCATTACAGGGATGTTATTGTCGTGTAACCACTCCGCCACAGGCCGTGCATTATGAACAGGTGCTCGATCGTGTTGAAAGATGCAATCGCCACCCACGAATTACTCCTGAACAGTGGGAAGCAAGAAGGTGCTTAAAACATCAATGTAGGCCTGTGCTATGATAGTGCCGCACAAAACAACAAGGGGCGCAAGCCCCTCCATGAAAAACACCATAACACCATCGCCTCCGAATTTTACTGTTGGCACTACACACGCTGACAGATGACGTTCACCGGGCATTCGCCATACCCCCACCTTGTCATCGGATCGCCACACTATGTACCGTGATTCGTCACTCCACACAACATTTTTTTCACTGTTCAGTCGTCTAATGTTTACGCTTCTTACACCAAGCAAGGCTTCATTTGGCATTTACCGGCGTGATGTGTGGCTTATGAGCAGCCGCTGGACCGTGAAATCAAAGTTTTCTCCCCTCCCGCCTTAGTGTCAGAGTACTTGCAGTGGATCCTGATGCAGTTTGGAATTCCTGTGTGTTGGTCTGGATAAATGTCTGCCTATTACACATTACGATCCTCTGCAATTACCGGCGGTCTCTGTCAGTCAACAGACGAGGTCGCCCTGTACGCTTTTGTGCTGTACGTGTCCCTTCACGTTTCCACTTCACTATCACATTTGGAAACAGTGGACGTAGGGATGTTTAGGATTTTGGAAATCTCGCGTACAGGCATATGACACAAGTGGCACTCAGTCACCTGACCACGTTCGAAGTTCGTGAGTTCCGCAGAGGGCCCATTCTGCTCTCTCACGATGCCCAACGACTACTGAGGTTGCTGATGTGGCGTACTTGGCAGTAGGCGTCAGAACAACGCACCAAATATGAAAAACATAGGTTCTTGGACGTGTCCGGATACTTTTGATCACATAGTGTATGAGGCACCAGATGTCTACTCCCAGGTCACGAAATTCCCATAAATTCTAACCCACTGGTTTGTAGGCACTCAACTTTTGTTTAGCAAAAGTGACAAAAAAGCAGATTTCAGAGTACTTGACGGCTCAACACAAAAGTTTTGTCTCAAGTACAGATGGTGTTGAGGATCAGTGGACAAAGTTCAAAACCATCGTACAATATGCATTGGATGAGAATGTGCCAAGCAAGATCGCAAGAGATGGAAAAGAGCCACCGTGGTACAACAAACGAGTTAGAAAACTGTTGCGGAAGCAAAGGGAACTTCACAGCAATCATAAACATAGCCAAAGCCTTGCAGACAAACAAAAATTACGCGAAGCGAAATGTAGTGTGAGGAGGGCTATGCGAGAGGCAGTTCTATGTACTGACTTGGCAGAAAATCCTAAGAAATTTTGGTCTTATGTCAAAGCGGTAAGTGGATCAAAACAAAATGTCCAGACACTCTGTGACCAAAATGGTACTGCCACAGAGGATGACAGACTAAAGGCCGAAATACTAAATGTCTTTTTCCAAAGCTGTTTCACAGAGGAAGACTGCACTGTAGTTCCCTCTCTAGATTGTCGCACAGATGACAAAATGGTAGGTATCGAAATAGATGACAGAGGGACAGAGAAATAATTAAAATCGCTCAAAAGAGGAAAGGCCGCTGGACCTGATGGGATACCAGTTCGATTTTACCCAGAGTACGAGAAGGAACTTGCCCCCGTTCCTGCAGCGGTGTGCCGTAGGTCTCTAGAAGAGCGTAGCGTTCCAAAGGATTGGAAAAGGGCACAGATCATCCCCGTTTTCAAGAAGGGATGTCGAACAGATGTGCAGAACTATAGACCTATATCTCTAACGTCGATCAGTTGTAGAATTTTTGAACACGTATTATGTTCGAGTATAATGACTTCTCTGGAGACTAGAAATCTACTCTGTACGAATCAGCATGGGTTTCGAAAAAGACGATCGTGTGAGACCCAGCTTGCGCTATTCGTCCACGAGACTCAGAGAGCCATAGACACGGGTTCCCAGGTAGATGTCGTGTTTCTTTACTTCCGCAAGGCGTTCGATACAGTTCCCCACAGTCGTTTAATGAACAAAGTAAGAGCATATGGACTATCAGACCAATTCTGTGATTGGATTGAAGAGTTCCTAGATAACAGAACGCAGCATGTCATTCTCAATGGAGAGAAGTCTTCCGAAGTAAGAGTGATTTCAGATGTGTCGCAGGGGAGTGTCGTAGGACCGTTGTTATTCACAATATACATAAATGGCCTTGTGGATAACATCGGAAGATCACTGAGGCTCTTTGCGGAGAGACGCTCAGTAGCTCGGTACGGGCTTTTGTTGAAGTTTCGAGAACATACCTTCACCGTGTAGTCAAGCAGTATATTGCTCCCTCCGACGCATATCTCGCGAAGAGACCATAGGGATAAAATCAGAGAGATTAGAGCCCACACAAAGGCATATCGACAATCCTTCTTTCCACGAACAATACGAGACTGGAATAGAAGGGAGAACCGATAGAGGTACTCAAGGTACCCTCCGCCACACACCGTCAGGTGGCTTGCGGAGTATGGATGTAGATGTAGATGATGCTGTGGTATATGAAGAGGTTGTAACAATGGAAAATTGTACAGAAATGCAGGAGGATCTGCAACGAATTGACCCATAGTGCAGGGAATAGCAATTGAATCTCAATGTAAACAAGTGTAATGTGCTGCGAATACATAGAAAGAAATATCCTTTGTCATTTAGCTACAATATAGCAGGTCAGCAACTGGAAGTAGTTAATTCCATAAATTATCTGGGAGTATGCATTAGGAGTGATTTAAAATGGAATGATCATATAAAGTTGATCGTCGGTAAAGCAGATGCCAGACTGTGATTCATTGGACGAATCCTAAGGAAATGCAATCCGAAAACAATGGAAGTAGGTTACACTACACTTGTTCGCCCACTGCTTGAATATTGCTCACCAGTGTGGGATCCTTACCAGGTAGGGTTGATAAAAGAGATAGAGAAGATCCAACGGAGAGCAGCGCGCTTAGTTACAGGATCATTTAGTAATCGCGAAAGCGTTACGGAGATGATAGATAAACTCCAGTGGAAGACTTTGTAGGAGAGACGCTCAGTAGCTCGGTACGGGCTTTTGTTGAAGTTTCGAGAACATACCTTCACCGAGGAGTCAAGCAGTATATTGCTCCCTCCTGCGTATATCTCGCGAAGAGACCATGAGGATAAAATCAGAGAGATTAGAGCCCACACGGAGGCATACCGACAATCTTTCTTTCCACGAACAATACGAGACTGGAATACAAGGGAGAACCGATAGAGATACTCAAAGTACCCTCCGCCACACACCGTTGGGTGCTTTGCGGAGTGTGGATGTAGATGTAGATGTAGATGTAAAACTGGCACCCGGTAGAGTTTCACACGTATTCCATCTTGTTTATATCAGGCAAATCTTGTGGCCAAGGAATTAAAACGGCTTTGCCTTCGTGCTCCTCAAACCACTGATTCTGGTCTTGTGACGCGGAAAGCTGTTCTGCTGGAAGATGTCATAGTCTTCTAGGAACACATGTAGCATTAAAGGATGCAGGTATTCTACAGTAATGTTCATTTAGTCCACAGCTGTCATGGAAGCTGCGATTGCTAACACCAGTCCCACTGAAGTCCAGGTAATGTCGCTCATAGCATAATACTACCCCCCACCGCCATGCTTCCGAGGGGCGAAGCATATTTAGAGTAGACGTTCCCCTGGATGACGATATATCTGGACACGAACATCAACATGGTGTTACCAGAAACGTAAATCATCCGACCCCGGCGGCACATTGCCGTTGATCCCCGATCAAATCTCGATGATCCCGTAGCCATTGTACTCGCAGTTGACGATGTCGCTGAAACAGAAAGGAAGATAAGAGTGTAACGTCACGTCGACAATGAAGTCATTAAAGACGAGGCACAAGCTCGCTTAAGGATGGAGAAAGAAATCAGCCACACCCAATTAAAAGGAACCACACAGACATTCTCCTTCAGCGATTTAGGGAAATCACGGAAACATAAATCTGGATGGCCGTACTGGGATTACGACCGGCGTCCTCCCGAATACGACTCACACGTGTCAATCACTGTGTTACATCGCTTGCTCACGTCGTTAACATAGGAAAAGGCAGGATCGTCAGCTACGGAGTCCCATGTTAAACAAAGTGCGCTGAATAGTGTGCTCATAAACACTTGTACCTACACGAGCATTGTGCTCTGTCGTCAGATGTGCCACAGACCGCCGCCTATCCTGCGTTACAGAATAGACAAGCTTCCGATTTCCAAGTTCTGATATGAGGTATGGAAATCCAGCACTTTGTCGGCTACTGTGGTTGCAGCGTCCTTGATTCATTTTCCATAGATGGTCACTACAGTAGCATGCAGAGATGAAATCGCCTTCGCCGATTCCGAGATGCTCATTCCCAGGTTCTGAACCATAAAAAAATTGCTGTTTGTCAAAGTCTCCAAAGTCAGTGGATTTCTCCGTTTGCAGCCCTTATCACAGCACTAGTGATCCCGTTCACCTCTTCTCTAGTTAGAAATTACTTAATGTTACATAAAAAATCTGTCCACACATCGTCTCTCACAGAAGAAAGGTAAATTGAGGAAGAAAAAAGTGTTTCAAAAATCAGTCTAATTAGTTTTTAATACTAAAAGGGAATATAATCTTATCAATATTTTCTCTGCTGTATCAATATTACAAACGTCCCTGTATTCCTACACCATCGTCCGTAGCAAATACTGCAAACTACACAATTTAAATGTTATCGACATACAAAAACAAACAGTTTTCTTTATGAATATTTGTTGTTAAATAGTACGACCTCCTTCCCACGTTCAGAATAAAAACATTGAGAACTACACACATAAAAAATTTTTTGCATCAACCCCGTTCCCAGATTTCCTGAAGATAGACGTTGACTGTGGATGTTGTATCACAGACACAGTCCCTTTGACTGTTCAGATGATGTTACTAAACCCGCCTAAAGGTGTAAGCAATCATGCACGAGCATCGCCTATTAGACGGTGCGGGTCTGACAGTCGATCAGTTCCAGTCATTCCACCACGAAGGAGGTACACGGCTCGTGTTGTCTGCACTTCAACCATGCCTAGACGGTCAATACCGCGGTTAGATCGCGTCCACATTGTTTCTTTGTGCCAGGAAGGGCTCTCAACAAGGGAAGTGTCCAGGCGTCTCGGGGTGAACCCAAGAGATGTTATTCGGACATGGAGGAGATACAGAGAGACAGGAACTGTCGATGACACACTTCGCTCAGGCCGCCCAAGGGCTACTACTGCAGTGGATGACGGCTACCTTCGGATTATGGCTCGGAGGAACCCCGACACCAACGCCACCATGTTGAATAATGCTTTTCGTGCAGCTACAGGAAGTCGTGTTACGACTCAAACTGTGCGCAATAGGCTGTATGATGCACAATATCACTCCCGACGTCCTTGGCGAGGTCCATCTTTGAAACCACGGCACCATGCAGCGAGGTACAGATGGAACCAACAACATGCTAATTGGACCGCTCTGGATTGCCATCACCTTCTCTTCACCGATTAGTGTCGCATATGCCTTCAACCAGACAATCATCGGACACGTGTTTGGAGGCAACCAGATCACGCTGATCGCCAGCGAGTGCAGCAAGTTGGAGGTTTCCTGCTGTCTTGGGGTGGTATTATGTGGGGCCGATGTACGCCGCTGGTGGTCATGGAAGGCGCCGTAGCGGCTGTACTATACGTGAATGCTATCCTGCAACCATATCGGCAGCATAATGGTGAGGGATTCGTCTTCATGGGCGACAATTCGCTCCCCCATCGTGCACATCTTGTGAATGGCTTCCTTCAGGATAACAACATCGCTCGACTAGAGTGGCCAGCATGTTCTCCAGACATGAAGCCTATCGAACATGCCTGGTATAGATTGAAAAGGGCTGTTTATGGACGATTTAACCCACCAACCATTCTGAGGGATCTAAGCCGAATCGCCGTTGAGAAGTGGGACGATGTGGACCAAGGGTGCCTTTATGAACTTGTGGATAGTATGCCACGACGAATTCAGACATACGTCAATGCAAGAGGACGTGCCACTGGATGTTACAGGTACCGGTGTGTACAGCAATCTGGACCACCACCTCTGAAAGTCTCGCTGTATTGTGGTACAGCATACAATCTGTGGTTTCCATGAGCAAAAAAAGGGCAGAAATGATGTTTATATTGAAATCTATTCCAATTTTGTGTACATGTTCTGGAACTCTCGGAACCGAGGTGATGCAATCCTTTTTCTGATGTGCATATTTTCGTCCAATACAGAATACGTAATGTTAATTTAAAAGTAATATATAAGTATGTATTCCACGTTCAACATGAACTGCTAGTATAGTGCATGTGGCTGGTGAACTAAATTTTTCTCTTAATTAAAATATTTTTTCCTATTTTATGTGAATGAAAAATTGCCTACTTTAGGAAGTTCAATGTTTCGTGCCCCTTCGTTTTCGTATTATTGTCAAGCCATATAACTGTTGTTGACTCACTCCAGAACGTAAGCAGTATTTGATTTTTGAAAAAGAATGCTCAGATTTTGCAAAAGTCAAAGGTACTGTTAGGTACATTAGGATTTCAGAGTATACGTTCTGGTAATTCCATATCAGTGAGCTAAGATTTACTGATGAGATCTCTGCTAACTAGTATAGAGTTCAGATATTCGTGCTTTAAATTAATTTTTTATGAACATTAGCTGTGCTGAAAGCAGAGGACAAACGCCATTACCAAATATTGCTGTAAATTTAAACGCTTCATTTTAAGACTTTCGTCAGACCTGGGTATGAACGAAGCTTGTACTCCTTTGTGACGTGGTCTTCGTGATTTATAATTATATTCAATTTTCCTAGTAGTAGCCGGCCGAAGTGGCCGCGCGGTTCTGGCACTGCAGTCTGGAACCGTGAGACCGCTACGGTCGCAGGTTCGAATCCTGCCTCGGGCATGGATGTTTGTGATGTTCTTAGGTTAGTTAGGTTTAACTAGTTCTAAGTTCTAGGGGACTAATGACCTCAGCAGTTGAGTCCCATAGTGCTCAGAGCCATTTGAATTTTTTTCCTAGTAGTATACAGGAATGGTTAACACTGGTCAAGGTCATTCTGCAATCGTCGGAACCGTGGATATACAGTGTGGTCAGAAACAGTCTGAAAAGGTTCTAAGGGTGTTGCAGGATACTTTCTGCTGAGGAACAACTACCAAGTAAAAACTTCAGTACGTTGCGCCGTTTGCGAGTTAGTTAACATAAAAGTTAACCAATCAGGTCGTAGCTCACGCAAATTCAAATTCAGGCATCCCCCCAGAGACAGTGTCAGCGAACGTGTACTTCGTTTGGTTTCCTAAAACCGAACAAGACAGCGATACAAAAATTGGACTTGGGACTGTCGTAAGGGTCGAACCAGAGCCAAAGACTGAACAGTTCCGTGCTCTGTCATCTACGCTATGACAAAACTGACACTAATTCTCTCTAGCAAACTACTTCAATTTGCGTTCGCAGGAATCTGATTGGGTAATTCAGTACTAAATAACTCGGAAAAAGCACAATGTATCGAATTTTTTGCTAAAATTATATCTCAGGACAATCTCCCTACCAACACCCGCACAAGCTTATCAAACTGTTTGTGACTACCCTGTATAGACTACCGTGCAACTGTGGATAGGTGTACCTAGATTGTACGAAGAAAGTAGTGAATACGAACAGAGGGTCACAAAATAAACTTTCGGTGGAATAAAATGGACACATTAGCTGTACTGGCACACGCTTTGCAAAGAGGAAACCATAAGACTCTCTTTGAAAAATCTTCGTTGTCTTGGCCACGAACGGATACTGTCGCCGGCTGACCTAGGAGGCGACAGAGGTTACAACGCAGGCCAATAATTTTGACCATAAAGACGAACGATACTAATACTTCTTTATGGAGATGAAGTGCTTCAGTGATCAATCTTATAACGTTGTTTGGTATCCGCAGTGTTGACAACAACCGATAATGACGACATGACACTCTAAATTAAAATCAAGTGACGTCACGCCTCTGTGCCGAAATATGTAGCAAATACCATCGTCAGTCAGTATCGAGCCAAGTGAAACAGTCGAAAAGGAATTTTTCCCCTCCCCTGTACGCAAAAAATTCCCAAACGTGGCATATTCATTTACAACATCAAAATATTTAAAAACGTGCGCTTCAGATAGGATGCCGTGCAGACAACAAATTTAGAAAAAGCTTTGAACTCATGACACAGCCACCGAGAAATACAGAAATTCAGGCATCTTCCAAAGAACCTGCCACTCTTGTCAGTCTATTTATACTTAAAAACGAGATGTATGATAACCTCAGAGCGCTATAAAGCAACAACTCACATCCCACGTTTACTGTATGTGCAGTGTAATTTGGCACGGTCTGCTGGAGGCGATCGTAAGAGATTTTGCCTATGTTATCGCATACAACATCATCAGAGTGAGGTAGGAAGTCGCTTTGCGCGTATAGTACTGACCACTGGGAGAAAAAAAATTGCACAACACTTCGAGGTTCTGAGTTTCATAAGTCTGACACATCTTCCAGAACAATCGTGTTGTTGCAGGTAACATGATATCCAGCCTAAACATATGAATGTGTTATAGATCGTAGGGTAAAGCTGTCATTCAACCTTGACTCCAACTGGTGCATCTGAGGCTACGGAAAGAGACGCATTTCTTCAGCTGTGTGGCTCTTCCTGGCATCACGTTGAAGCTTCCGTTAAGCTGAAGAAACACAAAAGATGAGATCATAACTGGCGATGGATGGGTGTGGATGCATCAGGAGCGGTCGCACATCTGCGAACAAGGTAGATAAATGTTTACTGTGTTTAATAGTGCGGTACAAGTCCTTTTTCGGACCTGTCAAATTCGTGTGCAGTAAGTGAACACGGCATTGTGAATACTTTCATTAATTATCAAGTCGAATTTAGCATCAAATGTCTTGACATCCTAAATAATTAGGTGAATCATTGTCAACTGTGATGTAGTACACTTGTAACATTTAACTCTTTTATAGTATTATTAGTACTGTCACAGGAAAAACCACGTGTAACATTAAAACATCGTGTCACAGAAAGGCTAGTACAACACTATCCATGTGTAACCTTCTCTTCTAAATGTGACCTCCTGTCGGTATCTTCGAATCAGCACCTACTCTAACAATTCCTAATAAAAGTTATCCTAAAAGCAGATTCTAAATCACATTTCCTGAGCTAACGTTGCCCCTTTTACAGTGATTTTAGAATATTGTTTGACAATGTAGTGTATGTCTGATGGATACAAGTGTCAGACTATTATTTCGAATATGAAGCGATTCCAGTTTGGAGCAATACCGTAGGCAATCAGAAATCGAACCAGTAGTCTTTTGGTAACAGGCCTTTTATGTGGTCAAGACTATTTATGATCCATCGCCAGTCTAATAAGGCACGAAATTACCTTCATTGGATTATTCTAAAGAGATTTCCTGTTTCTTATGTATCTTACTGTACTTAGGAAAGCAGAACCAGTTTCTCATGCACAGCAGAACAGATAACTTTCATTCTTACTTTGTCAACTTCAGACTAATTATAATAAACCACCCAGATACATGAACACCTTATTCTTCGTGTAGATAATATAATTCAAGTGCAAACAAAGAACAATCGGCCATGAGGGGTCTCTACAAATAAGATTTGATGAACCAGTTATTATTCTAAGTTAGTTAAGCAGAATTGTTGCGTTATGATACCAACAAAGTATTAAATCTTACTTTGAATTTATCATTCTTTCATTTATGCACCAGCTAAGCAGTTAACCAAATGGTGGTCCTTAAACTGTATTTTGTATGAGAAAGCTAAAAACTTTAAACACTTATCAAATCTAAACTTATCACTGTTCGAAAAATAAGACAAATCTAATTGATTAATGTCTGTGTTGATTATAGCACTAGATTTCAGCAGTTTTATCTTTTATACAGCAGTACAGTATATTTTACAATAACCATTTCAGTATACTATTTTTCTTTATATGATCAGAGTATGTTAGACTCAAAGTTATTTACCAAAGTCGCAAGATAATTTTTTTATAAATAAACAATTTTCTTTCCTCTTTTTGTTTTTATTAAGCAGGTCTTTCATGTTATAACTAACTTTAGGTTAGAGAGTCTCAGGAAACCACAGAAAGGGCGTCTGTCTGAAAAGGGGGCAGGTAAAACACAGTGAGGTAGTCGTAGAAGCGATCGGTATTGTAGTCGTAAATTGTTGTAGCTGTTTTGGGAAACAACAAGAGCGCCAAGCCCTAACAGAAAGCATTGAAGCTCAAATAGTTATAGCTAATGCCCGAAATACGTTCAGCCGAAATTATTTCAAGCAATCTAACAGTGTTCAGAAAGGATAGATTAAATACAGTTTTGGTGGTGGAGTATTTATTGCTGTCAGAAGTAATTTACCTTGTAGTGAAATTCAAATAGATAGTTCCTGAGAAATAGTATGGACAGAGGTTATACTTGACAATCGGACGAAACTATCAATTGGATAAATTTTACCGACCACCCGACTCAGAAAATATAGTTGCTGAACAGTTCAAAAAAAACTTTAGTTTCATTTCAAACAGGTACTCCATTCATACAGATATAGTTGGTAGTGACTTCAATTTACCCTCGATATGCAGGAGAAATTATACGTTTAAAGCCGTCGGCAGGCATAAAACGTCGTCAGAAATTGTACTTAATGCTTTCTCAGAAAATAATTTTGGACAATTAGTTCATGAGCCCACTCGAAGCATAAATGATTGCGAAAGCATAGTGGACTTCTTAGCAACAAATAATGCTGGACAATTAGTTAGTATCGTTACGAATACAGGGATTAGCGACCACAAGGCAGTTGCTGCTAGACTGAATGCCGTAACACTCACAACCATCAAAAAGCAACGCAAAGTACTTCTGTTTTAAATAAAGCTGATAAAAAATGCTCTTAACGCCTTTTTAAGAGACAGTCTTGACTCCTTCTGATCTGATCCTGTAAGCGTAGAAAAGATGTGGAATGATTTCAAACACATAGTATCGACGGCAATTGAGAGATATATACCACAAAATTAATAAGTGATGGTACTGATCCCCCATGGTTCACAAAACGGGTCTGATCGCTGTTGCAGAAGCAACAGAAAAAACATGCCAAATTTAAAAGAACCCGGAATAGCCAAGATTGGCAAAGTTTTGGATCACTTCGGAATATAGCGCGTACTTCAATACGAGATGCTTTTAATAACTTGCATAACGAAACTGTGGCTCGGAATGTGGCAGAAAACCCAAAGATATTCTGGTCATACATAAAGAAACCCAGTGGCAAGACACAATCAATACCTTCGTTGCGCGATAACAACAGTGAAGTCACTGACGACAGTGTCACTAAAGCAGAGTTATTAAACACGGTTTCCCAAAATCCTTCACCAAAGAAGACGAAGTAGATATTCCTGAATTCCAATCAGGAATAACTGCCAAGATGAGAAACATATAAGTAGCTATCCTCGGTGTAACAAAGCAGCTTAAATCACTTAATAAAGGCAAGGCCTCTGGTCCAGATTGTACACCAGTCAGGTTCCTTCCAGATAATGCTGCTACAATAGCTCCATATTTAGCAGTTATATACAACCGCTCACTCACAGAAAGATCCGTACCTGAAGACTGATTGCTCAAGTCACACCAATACCCAAAAAGGGAAGTAGGGGTAATTCGCTGAATTACAGGCCCATATCACTAACATGATTTGCAGTAGGGTTTTGGAACATATTGTGTGTCCGAACATTGTGATGTACCTGGAAGAAGCCCGCCCGGTTAGCCGTGCGACCTAACGCACCGCTTTCCAGGCGAGAAGGCGTGCCGGTCCCCGGCACGAATCCATCCGGTGGATTAGTGTCGAGGTCCGCTGTGCCGGTCATTCTGTGGATAGTTTTAAAGGCGGTTTTCCATCTGCCTTGGCGAATGCGGGCCAGTTCCCCTTATTCTGCCTCTGTTACACTAGGTCGGCGATTGCTGCGCAAACACTGTCTCCACGTACACGTACACCATCATTACTCTACCACGCAATCATTTGGGGTTACACTCGTCTGGTGCGTGACGTTCCCGGGGGAGGGGGGGGGGGGGGTCCACTGTGGGCCGAACCGCACAATAACTCTAGGTTCGATGTGGGGCGGCGGTGGGGTGAGTGGACTGCTGTAGCCTGTTGTGGGGTTGTGAACGACTGAGGGCTGCGGCGGAAACGTAGTCTCTCCGTCGTTTCTAGGGCCCTACGTCAATACAATACAATACCTGGAAGAAAACGATTTATAGACACATAGGCAGCACAGATTCGGAAAATATCGTTCTTGTGAAACACACCCAGAACTTTATACTCATGAAGTAATGAGTGCTATCGACAGTGGATGTGAAACTGATTCCATATTTTTAGATTTCCAGAAGGCTTTCGACACCGTTCCTCTCAAGCTTCTTCTAATCAAATTGCATGCCTGTGGAATATCGCCTCAGTTGTGCGACTGGATTCGTGATTTCCTGTCAAAGGTCACAGTTCGTAGAAATAGAAGGAAAGTCACCGACTAAAACAGAAGTAATATCCAGCGTTCCTTAATGAAGTGTTATAGGCCTTCTATCGTTGCTGATTTATATTAACGACATAGGAGACAATCTGAGTAACCGTCTTAGATTGATTGCAAATGATGCTGTCATTTACCGTCTTGTAAAGTCATCAATGACCAAAAAGAATTGCAAAATGATTTAGATACGATATCCGTATGGTGCGAAAAGTTGCAATTGACCCTGAATATTGAAAAGAGTGAAGTTATTTACATGACTACTAAAAGAAATCCGCTAAATTTCGATTACGTGATAAGTCACACAAATCTTAAGGCTGTAAATTCAACCAAATACTTAGGGATTACAATTACAAATAACATAAATTGGAACGACCACATAGATAATGTTGCGGGTAGAGCAAACTAACGACTGCGATCCATTGGCAGAATACTTAAGAGGTGCAACAGGTCTACTAAATAGACTGCTTACACCACGCTTGTCCGCCCTATTCTGGAGTATTGGTGTGCGGTGTGGGATCCGCGTCAGGTGGACTGACGGATGACATCGAAAAAGTTCAAAGAAGTACAGTTAGTTTTGTATTATCGCGACATAGGGGAGATAGTGCCACAGACATGATACGTGAATTGGAGTGGCAATCATTAAAACAAAGGCGTGTTTCGTTCCGACGGGATCGTCTCGTGAAATTTGAATCGCCATTTATCTCCTCCGATTGCAAAACATTCTGTTGGCACCCACCTACATAGGGAGGAATGATCATCACGATAAAATAAATGAAATCAGGGGATCGCACAAAAAAATTTAAGTGCTCGTTTTTCTCGCGCGCTTTTCGAGAGTGGAACGGTAGAGAGACAGCTAGAAAGTGATTCATTGAACCCTCTACCAGGCACTTTATTGTTAATAGCAGAGTAATCACGTAGATGTAGAAGTTCAACAAAACCGCAATTTTCAGAAAACTATAAATTTCATTCTCCACAAATAACATTTACAGATTATGCAAAGGAATTTTCAATACATTTTACTAAATTAAGTTTACAAAATTATAATTTTTATAAGCTTAGGATACTGAGATTCATTTTCACTCTGACAGGAACGTGTCTAGGAATATGCCTTAGGAAAATGAATTTCCTTGAACCAGTGTATAGTAGGAACAAATTATTATTTGTAAATGCACACGCAAAAATTTACAGGTTCAACCTGTTACTACAGTTCGAAATGAACTTGTCAACCATTTGCTTAGGTGATGTGTCTGGCAACGAGAGTGGTGACTACACAACCTATGCACTAGCAGCCACAGTTCTTGGAGTTTTTGGGCTTAATATATTCCTCTTGGCGTCGATTTACGTATATAATATAGTCTAATTGTAAATGCAGTGCTGTAAAATAATAGTCTCCATCTGAGGATATTTGGGCACTCTACTTTGTTCCCCATGACTACAGTCCTTTCACCTGTTCGCCTTGCTGCCTTTCTATTCAGTTTGAGATGGGAACTGCTACCCCTTTTACTTTTCACCTATATGCATTTAATGCCCTCAGCATGAACCTGTTTTCATGTCGACAATATTTCTTTTAACACTTTTATCTGATTCAGCAATATATTGTTTTCAAACATTGTTGTACAAAAATCTTTTACAAATTCTTCTTATTACACTATAGATATAAATGTGCTTTATAGCACCTTTCTTTAAAGCTATTGACATTCACAGATAAGCCATAAAACTTACAATCCAGTCTTATAAGCTGGTTGTAAAGAAATGTTTTTTATTTAGAAAGTTACATCTGCATCAGGGCAGTTGTGTTACATATGCCCCTGTTTCCATGATGTTTCTCAGTAGGTAATCTTCATTAAAACGCTAACAGGAAACTACAGCTATTTTATGATTAACTGCAAATCTCTTTCAAAATAAAATTTTTATGGATCACACGCAGCATTTTATTAACATAGTTTGAAAAACACTTGAAATTTACTCAGAAAATTCATGAAAACTTTTCATTCGTTTTTTTACCAAAATCATCATATTTGCTTATTTTCTTATAATTTTCATTTTAAAATGACTCAAAAATGTAACTTTAACAAATAAAAATTTATTTACATACAGCACACATATTTTACATAAAATCAGAAATTTATGTTCCCCCACACACATATATGATGACAATCAGTTTTCTATTTTTGGATATGAAAACCAATATTTCCGTTGCATGGCACTTGTCTGTCTCTTTATAAGAGTTTGTCAGTCCATTTGTCACATGTCTTTCTTATCATATTTAACAGACTGGCTGCTGCACCTTATATATATAAATTACGCTGCCCATCCTTTGCCAATGTGATTTCATCATCCATTTCATACTACTTTGGCTGCAAAAAACATTGTTTTGAAAATATGCGTTTGGGGGCGAAATCCTGTATTTCAAAAGGTCTGTAATAAATATATTTAAATTTTGCAATTTCGTGATTTGCTTCACTGGATTTCTTGTGTCTTTTAATGAGAATTAATTCGCCTATAGTGAATTTTACTTCTTTTAATTTTTCGTTATGTCTTTTAGCTCCAAATTCTGCGTCCTTTTTATCAGTTCCTTTACCAGTTCCTTTTTTCTGTTCAGACGTGTTTCTTATCTGGGTGGAAATCCAAGTGTTTCTTCGATGAGGCTTTTACTTTTGTAGCCTAACATTATTTCTTCAGTTGTGAAACTAGTGGATTCCTGTTTCAATGTATTCATGATTACTTCAGAATATGAGATAAATTTTCCCCAAGTTCTATGACTTATGTGACAGTAAGTTCTACATAATTTTGCAAATCCTCTCAAGCAGCGTCCTATAGGATTGTTAGACAGGTGGTATACCGATATGTATGTTACTTGTACCCCCGTTTTCTCCATGTCCTCTAACCATATTTTAGCAATAAACTGACGTCCATTGTCCGACAGTACTGTTTTTGGTGTTCTTATTTCGTTAAAGTATTCTAACATTTTACTAAGCACTGCTTTAGCTATAGCTATTCTAATAAAATCCATATAATCCTAGGAAAGCTTCTAATCGTGTCCCGATTAAACCTTTCAATTGTGTCCTGTTTTCCGGGGGATGACATTTTTCAATGGCTTTGAGTTTCTCAGGGTCCTTTTCTATTCCAGAAGACATAATGACATGGCCCAGAAATTTTCTTTCCTCACTAATTAACACTTTTCCAATTTCAAAGTCATAACCACATTCTGTAGAGGAATGAATACTTGTTCTAACAATTTACAATGTTCTTTCCATTGCTGCATAGCTGTTAATGGAGCGTCTACGTAAATTGTGAGTTTCTTACTTAAGGCTCTTCGTAATACCCAGTCTAATGAACGTATAAACACAGAAACCTACGTGTTTAAACCGAGAGGTACCAATTTGTAATGACAGCACCTGCCAGCAAAGAGAAAAGCGGTACATTTTCTAGATTCAGCATCAAGGGTGATTTGCCAGTACCCTACTGTCAGATTCAGACTGGTTAAATATCTAACATTATTCAATCTTCACAACATTTCGTCCAACGATTCTGGCCGATCTGTTTCCCTTTTCACAATTTTGTTCACCGTCCTGATGTCAATTATTATTCTCACTCCTCTATCCTTTTTGCTTATAATAATCAATGGATTATTGTATTCATTGTTACTACTTTCTATGAATCCCCATTCAATCACTTCGTCAATTTCTTCTCGAACGGCTCGTTTTTTCGCTAATGGTGCTGAATATGGGCAAACAATAGAAGACTCATGTGGTAGTATTTTCATATGGCATTCGAAATTCTTCACCTTTCCAGGTTTATCGGAAAAGACTCTATAGTTCTGTTCGAGAATATGTAACAGTTAATCTCTCTGAACTGGATTTAAATCAGTTATATCACTGACAAGTCTCCTAAATTCTTGTAGCATTTGATAACCTTCGAATACTTCAGATAATCCATCATTTTCAGTACCTGTTTCTAACATCATGGAGGTAAGTTCCTGTTGCAGACCTCGTCTACTTTCAAAATCTACATTCATACTTTCTCCTTCATTCTTTTTGCTGACAATTTCATTGACACAATCAACGGTTACTTTCTGTTTTTACAGCCAGTCAATACCCAGAATTGTTTCAGTGCTCAACTGTGAAATCACTAAGACATCATGTATAAATTTTTGATCTTTTATTTTGAATTTCAATAACACTTGTTCTTTTGGCCATACATCTGTACAGGAATAACGGTCTGTTTAGTCATTCTCACATCGATATCTTCTTGGTCTTCTCTCGATAAATCCTGTTCCACCTTTAGGTTGTTCGAGGATATGATGTTCATTTCTATATTTTCTTCATCATGTGACTTCTTTCTTCTTTTGATTGCGAATTTTTTCACGATAGCCATTCGTTGCTGATTACTGAAATCTTCGTCCGGTGGTTTTTTTTTTTTTTTTTTTTTTGTTGCATTCATAATGTCTTCTGGATCCTCGATAAAAATAACGTCTACTTTACTTCTTTCATAATCTGGTGATGTTACATTTCCTTCATAAATTTACTCTTCTTGTTTCATGGTTTGATTTCGCAGATATTCACCCGGAGTAAGCGCTTCCTTTTGTACTAACATTTCCGTAGAACAGAGGTTTACATAAATTTCTTCTTCTCCTATTTTTTAGATCACGTATCTCGTTGCTGTCTTCATCTGCATCTGAGTCAGAATCTTCAAAGTAGCTTTCTGGTTTCAACACAAAAATTGTTTCTAATGTTGTCGTAGACTCCATATCAGCGCTGCCTTCGTAATTCATGCATTGGTGAATGCATTCTGTTGTAATCAGATCTTCCTTTTCTTCTGGAGCAGTAGCACTTTGTCGTTTATCAACAGTTTTTCATCCGAACTGTCTTCTTTATCTTATCGTATGACGTCACCTCGTGCTTTAGGTTGATTGTAATCTTTACGGATTTATATTCCTCGCATATATTCATTCTTAACAACTTCTTCAGCATCTTATCTTCTTCGTTATTACGGAATGGTTAGTCTGCAATACTCATCATTTCATCTTCCGCTCAACTCTTGTCCACGACTTTGTTATTTTCCCTAAACATCTCAGCTCGCGATCTTTGCATGGCGTGATTTAATTGACAGATAAACCTTTTCCCTTTGTCGGTAGCACACAAACTCTGCGGGGCTCAGTTTAATAATCTCTCACTTTCCATTTCACCTCTTGTTTCCTCAAAATTTTCGGTCGTTTCAACGCCACATTTTCGACATTATATTGCCATAAACTGTTATAGAGATAATCCCTCTCTAAACGCCATTCGTTAATTCTGAATAACTCTTCCTTTGATTCCTTTAATATTTGTTTAGTGTCATTACTGTCATTAGCCATAAATTCCTTTACTACTTTCCCCACTCGCCCCTGTGACGTCACACACAGCCTGCACAGCTACTGACACGGCAGTTTCCGCTTCTGCTCGCTGCTGGCGGTCTTCACTCGCTGGAGGAGCACTCTTGTTCTTATCCGAGCATGATTCATGCTTCTGACCATCTGTTGCGGTGGTCGCATAGTCTCGCATCTTATTAGCACGGTATTGGTGTGCTTTAAAATTTCTGTCTATTCCCAGCATTATTCCTACGTCCGTCAGGCCCCTAACATTCATTGATCTTAGTTTCCTGTTTCACATTTGTAGAATCATTACGCCATACATTTCTCTTAGTGCGATTATTCGACGTAAGCCTGCCTCTATCTCTTCCCTTTTGAACCATTTATACTCTGTACCTGTTATCATCATGTTCCTGATTGTTGTGTCTATGGTTCCTATTGTATTCATTCTGACGGAAATTATGATTTTCACTCCACTTGTCTTCGTCGATCATTCTTTCTAAGAGCGATGAAAAGGAGTTGTGGTTGCTACCCACATAAGTTTTTGAGTCTTCCGTTAACTTTTTCCAAACTTCTCAAATTATTTCAGAACACGACGTTCGATTCCGCAAATAAGTCAATTTCCTATACCATGACTCACAAAATTGTTTTATGGTCTTTTAAACTTTTCCTCCCAACATCTTCACGATAATAAATTCTCTCCAAAGACTGTTCCGTATTTGTTGGGGCCAATATTCATCCAAAAACTTGTGTCTAAACTTACTGAATGACGTTTCTTCGGCGCTTAGTTTGATCCCCCACCGTTTAGCAGCGCTATTAACAGTATTTACTTTTTCCTGATCCGTGAGATTATCAGAACACAGTTTTTAAAGATTTTGATAAAATCTTCTAATTATAATCCACGATTTTTTCGGTAAGGGTCGAATTTTTCTTCGCCCTCTAAAACTTTATTGTAGACAATCCTGTCTATTACGTATGTAGTTCCAGTGTTGATTTTCTTTTCAAGATAACGGAATTTTTCGTGAATACCCGAATTTTTGCTGTTACACATTTCTTCACATTTCTGTATCCTTTCATTTAATAATTTCTCAGATTCGCGAGCAATAGTTCTCGTTTGCCCCCAGAAATTGCCCTTCTGACAAGTGAAATTTTGTCCTGAACTTTAGTTTCTACAATAAGATGACATTTTCTCGAATTCTCTTTATTTCAATATCAAATATTTCTTTAATATTATTGATTTCTTTCTGCAAGCTATTAAAATTTTTATTTAGGTAGCCAGTCCCTGTTTTCATGTTTTTCATTTCATTAGTTATGATACCTAATTTGTTGTCTTCATTTTCGAGGTTCTGGTTAATTTTATCTCCTTGTTTGTTCGTATGTTTAGCCTGTGGTTTAAATTGGTCATTTATATTACCAGTTTGTTTTTTAAGCTATTCATTCATATTACTTGCTTGTGCTTGATGTTGGATATTCATATCACTAGTTTGTGCTACTAAACTTTGCAGTACTTTATACAAGTCTATGTGTGCCTGTATGTTTTGTTCTGGACTGTTTTCCTCGACTGATTATGCTTCCTCCTAATCTGAAGTTTCTTTCTTGATCTGTGACGAGTTAAATATATGAAAATATTGACTACGATATTCAGTATCTCCTCCATAAGCTTGCGGCTGTAAAATAGATTGCTCTGTCTACCTATTAACACAACTACTTTCTGATGATGCTTCTGCCCTCCTATCTTGTTCTCGTACCTCCCTGGTCTGTTCTGAATGTTTTGCCTGCCTTTTATTTCCCATTTTTAAATGCTGTTCGAACCACAGGTACTAATTTAATTTCTTGCTCTATTTTTCTCCTAATTACTGTATTAGGTTCATGTCACTGGACGCTTTCTATCTCTACTGCGTTTTTACTGTAGCCAGTTTCTTTTTATTAAAATGTGCTGTGTATTGATAGTTATCATTGACGAATGCTTTGGATAAATATGTAGACAATACCCACTAAAAGCCCCTGTCAAGGGACAAATACAGGGTGAGTCACCTAACATTACCGCTGGATATATTTCGTAAACCACATCAAATACTGACGAATCGATTCCACAGACCGAACGTGAGGAGAGGGGCTAGTGTAATTGGTTAATACAAACCATAAAAAAATGCACGGAAGTATGTTTTTTAACACAAACCCACGTTTTTTTAAATGGAACCCCGTTAGTTTTGCTATCACATCTGAACATATAAACAAATACGTAATCAGTGCCGTTTGTTGCATTGTAAAATGTTAATTACATCCGGAGATATTGTAACCAAAAGTTGACGCTTGAGTACCACTCCTCCGCTGTTCGATCGTGTGTATCGGAGAGCACCGAATCACGTAGGGATCCAAAGGTAACGGTGATGGACCTTAGATACAGAAGAGACTGGAACAGCACATTACGTCCACATGCTAGCACCTTTTTATTGGTCTTTTTCACTGACGCACATGTACATTACCATGAGGGGTGAGGTACACGTACACACGTGGTTTCCGTTTTCAATTACGGAGTGGAATAGAGTGTGTCCCGACATGTCAGGCCAATAGATGTTCAATGTGGTGGCCATCATTTGCTGCACACAATTGCAATCTCTGGTGTAAAGAATGTCGTACACGCCGCAGTACATCTGGTGTAATGTCGCCGCAGGCTGCCACAATACGTTGTTTCATATCCTCTGGGGTGTAGGCACATCACGGTACACATTCTCCTTTAACGTACCCCAAAGAATGAAGTCCAGAGGTGTAAGATCAGGAGAACGGACTGGCCAATTTATGCGTCCTCCACGTCCTATGAAACGCCCGTCGAACATCCTGTCAAGGGTCAGCCTAGTGTTAATTGCGGAATGTGCAGGTGCACCATCATGCTGATACCACATACGTCGACGCGTTTCCAGTGGGACATTTTCGAGCAACGTTGGCAGATCATTCTGTAGAAACGTGATGTATGTTGCAGCTGTTTGGGCCCTTGCAATGAAGTGAGGACCAATGAGGTGGTCGCCAATGATTCCGCACCATACATTTACAGTCCACGGTCGCTGTCGCTCTACCTGTCTGAGCCAGCGAGGATTGTCCACGGACCAGTAATGCATGTTCCGTAGATTCACTGCCCCGTGGTTTGTGAAACCCGCTTCATCGGTAAACAGGTAGAACTGCAACGCATTCTCTGTTAATGCCCATTGACAGAATTGCACTCGATGATTAAAGTCATCACCATGTAATTGCTGATGTAGCGACACATGAAAGCCACCGGCTCTTGCAATGTCCCGTGTACTCATGTGTGGCTTCATGGCAACAGCAGCTAACACACCAACTGCACCCGCTTCTCCTGTGACGGGCCTGTTACGGACCCGTTTGCGTGCTACGACCATACCCGTTGCATGCAGTTGGCGGTAGATGTTTTGCAATGTGCGGCACGTTGGATGCTCTCTGTCCGGGTACCATTCTGCATACACCCTGCAGGCTTCAGCTGCATTTCGTCGACACTCGCCATAGATGAGTATCATCTCCGCCTTTTCAGAGTTCGAATACACCATGGTCACAGTTCCTACAACACTACACTGTCACAGACATCTGCTAACACGGTGTACTACAGTTGGTCTGCGTGCGGAGACGAATGCAGAATAACAATAGCAGCAAGCGCTACATGCGGACACTGCGACAGTTAGACCAAACCACAGCAGTGCACTACAACCAGACTCGTAAACACGGTCGTCATCGTAAACATGTCCCTGCAGATGGTGCTCGCCGACCGTGACCCGTGTTTGTTACAACACGCAACTGAACGTCGGAGGCTTCAAGCGTCAACTTTAGGTTACAATATCTCCGGATGTAATTAACATTTTACAATGCAACAAACGGCACTGATTACGTATTTGTTTATATGTTCAGATGTGCTAACAAAACTAACGTCGTTCCATTTAAAAAAACTTAGGTTTGTATTAAAGAACATACTTCCGTGCATTTTTGTATGGTTTGTATTAAACAATTACACTAGCCACTCTCCTCACGTTCGGTCTGTGGAATCGGTTCGTCAGTATTTGATGTGGTTTACGAAATATATCCAGCGGTAACGTTAGGTGACTCACCCTGTATAGCATTTAACTCTTTTAGAGTATTCTTAGAACTGTCACAGAAAAAACTCATGTGTAACATTAGAGCGTCCTGTCAAAGAGAGATAAGTATAACACTACTTAGGTGTAACCTTCTCTTCTAAATGCGGGCTCCTGTTGGAGTATTCGGATCAGTACCTTCTACAAGAATTCCTACAAAGCTTATTACCAAAATAAATTCTAGATCTTAGACTTCCTAAATTAACGTTAGCCATAATGGATACAAGTATCAGACTACTACTTCCTGTCGTGAAGGGATTCCAGTATAGAGCAATATCAGGTGTCGAACCAGCAACCTTTTGGTTCCAGGCCTTTTAAGTGGTCAAGGCTATATGTGAACGGTAACCAGCCTAATTAGGCACGAAGTTATCTTCACTGGGTTATTGTAAAGTGTAATTGTGATTTGCTATTCTGCATATACTGTACCTTAATGTACTTAGGAACGTACGAGTAGAATCAATTTCTCATGCTCAGCACACTACTAACCTTTACTATTACTATATCAGATCCAGAGGAATTATACTACAGCACCCAGATACATTAACACTTCCTCTGTTCTTTGTGTAGGTAATATTATTCAAGTGCAGGCAAAAAAATCGACCTTGAGGTGTCTCTACAACTGAGAGTTGACAAACAAGCTATTATTATAATATTAACAGATACTTTGAATTTAATATTCTCAGTAATTAACCTAATGGTGGCCCTTAAACTGTACTTTGTCTGATAATGGTAAAAACTTTCAGAGCTTATGAAAAATTCACTAAACACTGTTCCAAAAAGAAGACAAATCAAACTGATTAATGTGTATTTTCATTATAGCACTGGCTTTCAGCAGTTTAATCTTTTATACAACAGTATAGCATATTTTACTGTGACTATTTCAGCATACAACTGTACTTTATACTATCAGAATATGCTACACTCAAAGTTATTTATCAAAATAGCAAGATCATTTTCTTTGCTATTTTTGTTTCAATAAGCAGTCATTCCTTTCATTTCATAACTAATGTGTGGAGTTCAGCAACAGTGTAGCTTCCAGAAAACTATAAATTTAGATCAACACAAATAATATTTACTGATTATACAAACAAAATTTCAAGATATTTTACTAGATTAAGTTTGCAGAATTATGGTTCTTTACTATTTTAGAATACTCAGAACCACTTTCACTAGGATAGCTGTGCAGGGCAGCTGCTCGGTCTAGGGGCGCCTTGTGACAGTTCGGGCGGCTCTCCCCTGTCGGAGTTTCGAGTCCTCCCTTGGACATGGGTGGCGCAGTAATTTGCACACTGAACTCCCATTCGGGAGGACGACAGTTCAATCCCGCGTCCGGCCATCCTGATTTAGGTTTAACGTGATTTCCCTAAATCGCCTCAGGCAAATGCAGGGATGGTTCCTTTGAAAAGGCATGGCTAACTTCCTTCCCCATCCTTCCCTAATCCGATGAGACTGATGACCTTGCAATTTGGTCTCCTACCCAAAAGAGCCCAACCTTCATTAGGATAAGACCCTGTCTAGGTACATGTCATAGGAAAATGATCCAAGATGCTACTCCAGGCGGGTGTAAAATGAAAGTGCGCAATGGCAAATACTGAACGCGAAAATGAAGATTTGGCTCTGTCTGACCACCCCCTGTAAAAGATCTTAGGGTCTCTTAATGGTAATATTATTTCCTCCGTCTTACTCTTTAACATAAAAATTACAACATGAAACATAGATGAATGATTAAAGGAACTGGTAACTACAAAATGATAAATGTTGTTTCAGCTTATTCATTCACTATAGATTAAAAAACCATTTATGTATCACAGATGTTTATATACCAATGTTTAGTGGAAATAAAGAGATACAAATGAATTTCCTAACTAATATTACCGATCAATTGCCCAAATCTGACCTTTTTATGGATATGCGATCTAATATAAATAACGCGAGATGACTGACGGCATGGAGGTACCAAATACTAGAAGACACTACTTCGAAAGATGATCTACAGTAGTGTGCAACCTCAGTGGAAATAAAGTTACGTGATCATAGATATTTAGCTTTATAGCCCTAATAGGCCGAAGCGATTAGCAATATCACCATTTGTACTGCATCCAGTGTGTTGGAGTGATGATTCACGTCCACTTCTGCACGACGGAAGAACTCCAGCCACAAAATATTTAAAAAACTCATTCAGACACTAGGATGTCAGAAGGCGGTCCTCTACCTAATACAATCTAATACTGCCTTCTCCTCTCTGTGTTCTACAGACGCAAAACGCGAACTCCCAGCTAGAAGGACGGAATTCATATAATGAGTATAGACAAAAGAAGTGCTCTCAGTCACTGAAAGATGCGTACTTAACGATGACTTCCTACCTGGAGGCAAAGTCCAGAATCGTGTAAGTTCGCAATAATACAATGCCTAACCGTTCACTAACTATAAAATCTCCTGAGAGCAAAGACAGAAAGTCCATCTGTACCAACAAAAGCTGATACTGAGCGACCGTCAAACATGGGTGCTCAAAACGGCAGATCTCTTTCTCTCCACTGCTGGCTTCTTAGCAAAGCTGAGCTCACCTCCCTCGCAATTGCAGAAGGCGAATCATATGCCCGAAAGCATGGAATATTCTCCCTCTCTACAGATTCTTCCGAACACCAACCAACCATATTTTAGTCTTGTGTCATACAGCGTGGAAAGTTTGCGAGGAAATACCTATTCTTGTTAATTTTCGCTACAATACTGACTGGCCACTGCTCTATTCTGCTTCAACGCTCAAGTGTCCCGACCGTTCGTCTTGGGCTACTTCCTGTGTTATGCAGCCATTTCCTGTCACTCAATCTGTGTTAAGCTGAACCAACACACCTGTGCGAGCTTTCGCACCCAGGGCATGAGTTACGTTCCGTTTCGTTTCCACTGGCGTTCCAACCTTTGCTAGTATATGTAATCATTCATTACGCCATTTTGATAATAAAGACAATCCGTCACCTTTCATGCAATAAGCGTTAACAACTATTTAAATGGTGTACGTGACAATGTCAGTCTTCTTTAAATATTCATATATACGATGTACAACCTATCAAATGATACATAATTCCTATTGTAAATCACTCAAAGTAAGTAGATGAGTCCTTGTAAATTGCGAAATTATAGCCACCTTACAATGAACTTCTTTGAGCCAGTATGTGGTAGCAACAAATTATTATATCTAAAAACGTACAAAAAATTACTGGTTCAAGCTGTTATTGCTGTAGGCGATAGGCGCGTCTTTTCATTGTGGCGGCTACAGAACCTGTGCATTTGCAGCTGTGACTCTTGCAGTTTTAGGGCTTAACAAATTCTTCTTGGCATATATATATATATATATATATATATATATATATATATATATATATATATATATATATATATTGTAAATGACATGCTACTACGAAACAGAAGCCTCTATCCAAGGATATTTTGGCAATGATTGATGTGTAAGCTACTATCAAGATATTGTCTCTATTACTGCTGCCTACAGACTAATTTCACTCTTCTTTGATCTATTTAGCTGCAGTAAGCCAAATCATTCCACCTTTTCACTTTCACTTCTTTCTAATTCGTTTCAGATGGCAACCACTACCTCTTTTACATTTCACCAATGTAATTCTAATGCCCTCAGCATGAACCTGTTTTCAAGTTGACAATATTTCATTTAACACATTTATCTGATTCAGAAATAAGTCGTTTTGAAAACGTGTTATACAAATATCTTTTACAAATTCATCTTTCTACGATTTTGCCGTAAATGTGTTTTATAATAGCTATTAACTTTCACAGAGCCATAATACTTACGACTGAGTCTTATAAGATAGGATGTAAAGAATTATTTATTTTAGAAAGTTACGTATGCATCAGGGACAATTGTGGCCATACTATTCGTAGAGATCAACGGAGCATCAAAAGTGAGTAACTTACTAACAGGAAGCCACGAGCTTTCTGCTGTAACATGGAATACTGCATGAAGATTCGACGTGGGTGCACACTTCTGGCGAGGTGCGCCTGAATAGCACATCCCGTCTGAACAGTAGAACCATCACAGCCAGTCGTACTCTCACTTCCTTGCAAATAATGTCATATGTAATAACTATTGGGAACTATCCATTGCTGCCTTGATAAGTTATTTCAGTCACAAGCAGTTCTTTAGCTGTATGCTTTTTTTCATTTACAATGTTGTCCACTTATCATCATCACGCATATTTCACTCGAAAATACCAGTTCGCACAGTTAGTATCGTAGGCTTCGGATGTCAAGTGTAGCGACTGAATGCATCCTATTACTTATAAGCGTCATACAGGGTGTTTCAAAAATGACCGGTATATTTGAAATGGCAATAAAAACTAAACGAGCAGCGATAGAAATACACCGTTTGTTGCAATATGCTTCGGACAACAGTACATTTTCAGGCGGACAAACTTTCGAAATTACAGTAGTTACAATTTTCAACAACAGATGGCGCTGCAAGCGATGTGAAAGATATAGAAGACAACGCAGTCTGTGGGTGCGCCATTCTGTACGTCGTCTTTCTGCTGTAAGCGTGTGCTGTTCACAACGTGCAAGTGTGCTGTGGACAACATGGTTTATTCCTTAGAACAGAGGATTTTTCTGGTGTTGGAATTCCACTGCCTAGAACACAGTGTTGTTGTAACAAGACGAAGTTTTCAACGGAGGTTTAATGTAACCAAAGGACCGAAAAGCGATACACTAAAGGATCTGTTTGAAAAATTTCAACGGACTGGGAACGTGACGGATGAACGTGCTGGAAAGCTAGGGCGACCGCGTACGGCAGCTACAGAGCGCAACACGCAGCTAGTGCAGCAGGTGATCCAACAGCGGCCTCGGGTTTCCGTTCGCCGTGTTGCAGCTGCGGTCCAACTGACGCCAACGTCCACGTATCGTCTCATGCGCCAGAGTTTACACCTCTATCCATATAAAATTCAAATGCGGCAACCCCTCAGCGCCACTACCATTGCTGCACGAGAGACATTCGCTAACGATATAGTGCACAGGATTGATGACGGCGATATGCATGTGGGCAGCATTTGGTTTACTGACGAAGCTTATTTTTACCTGGACGGCTTCGTCAATAAACAGAACTGGCGCATATGGGAACCGAAAAGCCCCATGTTGCAGTCCCATCGTCCCTGCATCCTCAAAAAGTACTGGTCTGGGCCGCCATTTCTTCCAAAGGAATCATTGGCCCATTTTTCAGATCCGAAACGATTACTGCATCTCGCTATCTGGACATTCTTCGTGAATTTGTGGTGGTACAAACTGCCTTAGACGACACTGCGGACACCTCGTGGTTTATGCAAGATGGTGCCTGGCCACATCGCACGGCCGACGTCTTTAATTTCCTGAATGAATATTTCGATGATCGTGTGATTGCTTTGGGCTATCCGAAACATACAGGAGGCGGCGTGGATTGGCCTCCCTATTCTCCAGACATGAACCCCTGTGACTTCTTTCTGTGGGGACACGTGAAAGACCAGGTGTACCGCCAGAATCCAGAAACAATTGAACAGCTGAAGCAGTACATCTCATCTGCATGTGAAGCCATTCCGCCAGACATGTTGTCAAAGGTTTCGGGTAATTTCATTCAGAGACTACGCCATATTATTGCTACGCATGGTGGATATGTGGAAAATATCGTACTATAGAGTTTCCCAGACCGCAGCGCCATCTGTTGTTGACAATTGTAACTACTGTAATTTCGAAAGTTTGTCTGCCTGAAAATGTACTGTTGTCCCAAGCATATTGCAACAAACAGTGTATTTCTATCGCTGCTCGTTTAGTTTGTATTGCCGTTTCAAATATACCGGTCATTTTTGAAACACCCTGTAGCTAGCAGCATGATGGCTTTAAGTCAAAGGAATTTTATTGTGATTTATTTTTTTCTCTCTCCCTCTATCACTTTCTCTGCAATATTCTATGGTTTTTTGTTCATTCATTCCCAGATCACTTGTATGGCGAAACAATAGACAAGCTCTTAGTGTAAGGTGGCGTGGTCTCCTGACCTTCATCTCTTACACATTCCAACCTCACCATCGTATTCTGTGCATCAAGACGTTTCATTCGAGCCCAAACTCGATAAGGTAGAGTCAATTTTACATATTCCCATTTAATAGATACGCAAATCTAATAAATAAATCCCAAGTGTGCACCGAGATTAAAAAGTCGAGGTTGGCGCACACAAACATTCAAGACATGACAGCCACAGGAGTTCTTGTTCGGGGGAGGCAACTAGTGCCCTGGAAAGTCCGTACGAGGGTGAGTTAGCACAGTAGTGCGCTGACCGGCCGACCGGCCGACCGGCCAGGGACCAAAACAGTTTTTTGCCAGAGAAAAGGGATAATGGCCTGCGTGTTCACCTTAAAAGCAAAAGCCACTGTATTGTTTGGGAGAGCCCCAGCATACGTATTTTTGACAGACCAAGTGCGCAGTTTCAGAATTCTCACAGGTGGACAGTAAACGCCTAACGCAGATGCTATATATTTCTGGATTGGTCAGCTTAAACAGAGTGCCATTCTCCCATTTGTAAGAGTAACGCTGATTGGCGGACTATTTCTGATGCAATGAGCTAGAGGAGTAAGGGAAAGATAGCAGATGATATACCTTTTCGCTTTTGGCATGGAGAGGGGTCGTTCTGGTGACACTTTTGAAGTGGGAACACACAGCGGGAGCGAGTGCACTCTTGCGTTTATGCAGAGAGCGAGGAACAAAGTGTCTACTCAGTACTGCACTGAGGGAGCACCTCTGTCGCTAGTGAATCGGAGTGATACTCTATATTGAGTCGCTCGCGATTAAGCATTTGTTCACTGTGTTGGCCATGACACTTAATGTGCGGTGTGAAAACAGAATATTAGTTAGCGCCTGCAAAAGAACATTGAGTGGCATCGCGGTGGACTGGCTATGTGACCGGTGTACCACGTCAGTAGTTAGACTAGGGTCAGATAGGAGTCCTTGACTTCATCAAGGTGTAGTGAGAGTTCGATTAACGAAGGTCAATCCAGATAGAAAGAGATAGTTTTGTTATTTTTCATCGGCGAACGGCGCAATCAGCAGTCGTCGCAGCTCACAGTATTGTGCACTACAGCGTAGGTGAGCCCCATCTTTCCTCCATTAGAAATAACATACTTCATTCACGTCACTCCATTGCATTTCTCACGCGACAGCCTCGACCGTACTTAGAAAAATTCAATCGGATAATTATTCAAGTTGAGTAGGCGCGTCTCTCAGCCATTCTGCCGAGTAAATAACATTCTTAAAGAAAGGGGATAAAAGATCTTTCCCACATTTTGTATATAAATTTCATTAACATGATTCCTATCCATAAGAGGTAACTTCCTATTCTGAAAAGAACCTGGAAATTTGTGTATCAATTTATAAATGAAAGTTTCACCTGATTTTCTGAGATTTTCAATAAATAATATTTTCTGTTCATTTAATGTTTTTCTTACATTAACTAGCAATACTCCAGTATCCAAGTATCCCACTATTTACATAAGAAAATAGAATATTTTTGTGTCTTTTCCTTACAGCAGACGACTCCAGAAGATATTTATTGCTGTAAGTTTTTCAGGCATTTCTTTTTGGTACTTTAGGAGCGTCTGTCTGACTTCTGTGGTACTGTAGGGTGGAAATTGCTTCTTGCAGGAGCCAAAGGGTACTTGTCAGATCAATCCGTTGCGCAACTCGTCAACATAACACACACACAGACACACATACTGACAATGGTTATAAGAATAGCATCACATATAGCAGCTGCCTGGTGCCAGACGACACACAATGTCACGTAGATGAGAAATTTATAGAATGAATACGAATAAAAACTGCAAATATGCCACCAACTTGATATAAATTCGCAGCCACGCTGTTAATTAGTTAGTAAGGTACATTTTCCATATTTGATTTGCACTATTCTTTGTGCAAATGAAGTGGAATGAATCAGTGTACAGGCTACGTATACATAATTTCTTTGTCTGACTATTTGCTGACCGCTTACAGATTACTAAGCAGGACAGTAGCACAAATTGACATGAATGGGCATATTACTCTCAAATACTACTTATGTAACGGGTAATGGACTAAAATTTAGTTATTTCAAACTGCACTTGCTGGCGGTTTGTAATTAAACCCATTATCTATAAGAATTTTATTTTCGATTTAAAAATTTGCTATTTCAGACATGTTGTACTATTGAGCAAACAATTAGTGACTTTCGTGGCTGAATACTGGTCTCCTTTCTAAGAAAGTGACAGCTGTAGTAACAACTAATAAAGGTCTTTTGTTCTTCTAGTGACGAAGCCGTGGACATCACTATTCTGTCTCAAACTGTAAGGGACTCTTTAAGATAAATTTAGTTGGTGAAATTCCTTCTTGTGACGGAGAGTTTGAAATTCCTAACTCGCTGAAGAAAGGTGTACAAGATTCTTGTTGTTGAACACTTATTATTCTCATAGCTGTCTCTTGTGTAATCGATACCTTTTTCAAGTGAAGAGCAACCACGGAAAATTATTTTACTCGACTTAGGACATAAGTAACACGTGTTGCAAACGAACCCTGTTTCGACGGGGTCCTGTGCAAGATGGAGAGTGAGGTCTAGGATACTGTCTGCCGCTGCCTGAGGGGTCAGCCACGTGTCAGGCGCGCCCACGCGCCGAGGTGCAGCAGGGAGGAGGCTGTGTCGGCAGCGCTACACGTGGCGGGTCAAGGCCGTCTAGCGCCCCTAGCTACACCCCCACTACCGGAATATGTCAGGCTCGCTCGCGGAATCAAAGATGACACACGAGTGAAGTTTAATTCGCACACTGCACACATACTCGTAGTTTACACTGTATGCGATTCGTAATCATATGGACACACACTTAATGACATACTGCCGGTACCTCTGGTGCATTCACCAGATGGCGCTCTTGCTCCTTGGTGTGTGGGCTGCGACAGCATTGAGCGGTCACTGCTATCAGATGCATCCTGCAGTGACGTGTATGTCGTCAAATACGTCATGCGACGCAGTAGTTCTTTCTATTGCCGACAACAGTTATAACCCTACCAGTATAAATAACAGAAAATCCTGTCTATGTTGCCACGTGTGGCTCTTACGAAATTTATTTTAGTTTCCAATTAATGAACACTATGGGAGGATATTCCCGTTAATAGGATAACCTAATAACTGTGTTAACCTTTCTATAGGATTTGACCGTGTATTGTGTCTAATGAATAAGTAAATCGGACTATTCAATTCCTTTCCTAAGACCTTTCCAAGCGGTTACAAAGAAACGTAGTATTATATTGGAGCTAGGACAACTTAATTCCAAGTCCATTTAGTGCCTTCAAATATGTACTAACGATCGCCGGGCAATCCAGGCAATGAAACAGTGAAGTATTGGAAAAGCAGAAGTATGAATTGTTCCTACTTTCATGCTACAGTTTAAGTTGCTTCTTCAAATAAATACACTCCTGGAAATTGAAATAAGAACACCGTGAATTCATTGTCCCAGGAAGGGGAAACTTTATTGACACATTCCTGGGGTCAGATACATCACATGATCACACTGACAGAACCACAGGCACATAGACACAGGCAACAGAGCATGCACAATGTCGGCCCTAGTACAGTGTATATCCACCTTTCGCAGCAATGCACGCTGCTATTCTCCCATGGAGACGATCGTAGAGATGCTGGATGTAGTCCTGTGGAACGGCTTGCCATGCCATTTCCACCTGGCGCCTCAGTTGGACCAGCGTTCGTGCTGGACGTGCAGACCGCGTGAGACGACGCTTCATCCAGTCCCAAACATGCTCAATGGGGGACAGATCCGGAGATCTTGCTGGCCAGGGTAGTTGACTTACACCTTCTAGAGCACGTTTGGTGGCACGGGATACATGCGGACGTGCATTGTCCTGTTGGAACAGCAAGTTCCCTTGCCGGTCTAGGAATGGTAGAACGATGGGTTCGATGACGGTTTGGATGTACCGTGCACTATTCAGTGTCCCCTCGACGATCACCAGTGGTGTACGGCCAGTGTAGGAGATCGCTCCCCACACCATGATGCCGGGTGTTGGCCCTGTGTGCCTCGGTCGTATGCAGTCCTGATTGTGGCGCTCACCTGCACGGTGCCAAACACGCATACGACCATCATTGGCACCAAGGCAGAAGCGACTCTCATCGCTGATGACGACACGTCTCCATTCGTCCCTCCATTCACGCCTGTCGCGAAACCACTGGAGGCGGGCTGCACGATGTTGGGGCGTGAGCGGAAGACGGCCTAACGGTGTGCGGGACCGTAGCCCAGCTTCATGGAGACGGTTGCGAATGGTCCTCGCCGATACCCCAGGAGCAACAGTGTCCCTAATTTGCTGGGAAGTGGCGGTGCGGTCCCCTACGGCACTGCGTAGCATCCTACGGTCTTCACGTGCATCCGTGCGTCGCTGCGGTCCGGTCCCAGGTCGACGGGCACGTGCACCTTCCGCCGACCACTGGTGACAACATCGATGTACTGTGGAGACCTCACGCCCCACGTGTTGAGCAATTCGGCGGTACGTCCACCCGGCCTCCCGCATGCCCACTATATGCCCTCGCTCAAAGTCCGTCAACTGCACATACGGTTCACGTCCACGCTGTCGCGGCATGCTACCAGTGTTAAAGACTGCGATGGAGCTCCGTATGCCACGGCAAACTAGCTGACACTGACGGCGGCGGTGCATAAATGCTGCGCAGCTATCGCCATTCGACGGCCAACACCGCGGTTCCTGGTGTGTCCTCTGTGCCGTGCGTGTGATCATTGCTTGTACAGCCCTCTCGCAGTGTCCGGAGCAAGTATGGTGGGTCTGACACACCGGTGTCAATGTGTTCTTTTTTCCATTTCCAGGAGTGTATTACTCCACTTAATGTTTCACAACGTTCTTATACATTACGTTTTTAAAAGAGAAAAATCCCAGCAGATAACATCGAAGAAGCTAAAAAAAATTTGCAAGGAGGGACCTTTAGAGAAGCATTTTCCGTAATCAACAAACGTAAATAATAAAATACTTAGATACTAAACCAAACATATCACTTCAACCGAATCTCTTTCTTACTGTAATTTACTTTCAAAAGCTATTACTCTTTGAACTAACTGTGTATATTCATTTAATAGATACTAGTAACTTTGCTTCACTCTGACTGAATTTTACGTAAGCAAACTTTTACTATAACACTTTGCAATAGTTAAGAAAATTTTCTCATTATTTACACATAAATAATTTAAATGGTGCCTCTTTATATTAACTCGGCGCTTCATAAGTTTGTAAAACAGGATACTCGGATTAATCATACACCAGGAAAGAACCCTGTATACGTATATGATTAGGATGAAATAACAGGTGAACCAGTTTCTTTAAAGATCATGAATGATTACTAAAACACAGTTTAAGTTAATGGTTAACGCTGTAGAAAAGTAGAATACAAAAAAAATCTTATCAGTTGGCTGTAGGCTTGGGTGTGGTTAACAGTTATGACGGCTACACTACACACAGTACGCCCTGCAAGTATCCTGCTGTATGGGCTCAATTTCTGTTCTTGGCGTCGTTCAGTTTTACATACAGTAGCCCAAGAACTCGCAGCTATGCTGTAAGCCGTTTGCCGTCTTTATACGATGCATTTTTGTGCAAATTTGCAGGCAAAACTTCTCCTGCTCCACAAGGAGCAATTCAAGACACAAAATAATTACATTCGCGTCCTGCTGTGTGCGCAGACTAATTTCAGTCACTGCTGCCTACAGACTTTTCCACTTCTCAGAACCACTTTCGTTTCAAACAAAAGCACACTGGCTTTTACATAACACTCATTCCTTAGATTGTTCCTAAATGTGACCATTTCTCACAACAGTCTAATTTACATCAACATGAACAGTTTGTACACACAAATAACTTAAACACAAAATGTCATCCGAAAATTATTTAATGTAATAAACAATTTACATAGTATTTTACATACATTACTCACATACAATGCAAAGAACTTCAAACTCCAATATAGCACACTTTACTTTACATATACAGAAAATATAGTATCAATATGGGAAAATTTTAAAGCAAAATATTACAAAAATTTAGACCAACCATACACGAATAGTGTTATACGGTGTTGGGAATTAGTGGGTTCTGTTGCAGTTTGATGTGTAACAAACAAGTATTCGTTCTGGTGGCCAATTCAAGACACTGAAAATAATTATTTTCGCGTCCTGTTGTGTATGCAGAATAATTTCACGAGCTGCTGTAAGGATTTTGATCCGGTTTTCACTAATAAATAATCTAGTTCATGAGGAAGGTTATTGTATGTAATTTACAAATATTTCGTACAAATTGTATGAATTTTTATGACTTAAGTTTTAGTTGTGAAAGCGACGCCATTGCCACTTAGCGAGGAGCCGCCAAAATTCGAGAAAGGCCCAGCTCCTTGAGACAGCACATTATGTAACACAATTAGCGTATGGTGTGGTGGTCGAGCTCTAGTTCAGCCTTGCCCGTCGAGTGAGCTCGTGTGTGTGTGTGTGTGTGTGTGTGTGTGTGTGTGTGTGTGTGTTTATCGGCCGGTGTTGCCTCGTTCTTGCTTAACGGAGATTGTTGCTGGTATGTTCTCTGGTGGCAGACCTCTACGCCCTTGCATACATCAGTCTGCCGAGTCTCACAAAAATATTCTTTGCCGGTGTACTGTTCGTTGCAGTTTTGACAAGAGTGCTCGTCCTTTTCAACCAGGCTCTATAGAAATTCACAAATGGTCGGTCGATACGATTCGCGTTACACCTGATCTTGTAGATACTGCTTATGTTAATCCTGATCTACTCGTATATGTATTTTTTGCGAAGTGTCAAGATACCTCGCAAGTGGGCCGGCTTTTCTCTCGAGTAGGTTCTCAAGTGATATTTATACATCGTGATGGTTCCATTAGTCCAGTCGTTCTTGCAAATGCATCGATCGAGTATATTCCGGTTAGAGCTCACAAACGTCCACCCGAAGTGAACGAGTCATTTCTTACGGCTACGTTGCTTCTTTTTGGAGGCGTTCGACGTATCCGACTGGGACGTTGATCAGTACAACATCGTTTTCAATGTTCGTAATATTTCTGGTTTTACAGTCATCATATTCGGCTACAAGATGGTATTCTTATGCATTTGAGAAGGCTGTGGCAAGATGACGGAATCTGGTGTGAGCAACCGATGACAGACGGTTTGTTCGATCGTGATTGTCCGCGAGTCGAAAGTTTAGCGCCAAAATTATAACCTTCTGTTATTAATATTAGAAAAACTAGTGTATTTACTTGCATTTTATGTAAAAGCATCTCTCAATAGCTGGCTATCATTCAGTTACTTGAAAAATGTTAATTACCAACAGAATAGTAAACAATTGTTAAACGAAAAGGCAGACGAAGCACTTTGGAGACTTTCGGATGGCGCCTAACTTGGATGTCCGGTGAAGCGGTTCGGCAGTCTAGGAGGACAGACACGTTGCTGCCGCGGCCGGTATCGGTTAAGGACTTAACTACCGATCTCTGGTTATTTGGATATGTAACTGAGAACAATTTCACAGCAATTACGCAAATATTCATTTCGCTGTTTTGTTTTTATTAAAGTGTGAAGATTGGAGATTATTTGTGATTGATAAAGTGGAATATAATTGTGTAGCTTCTCGTATTCTGCTAATAAAAAGTGAGTGGCATCCCGCATAAACAAAGTAACTGAAAAATTTTTATTCAACCAATATCAGTTCCTCGCTAAGACCTCACGGGTTCTGCTATCTTAGTACAAGTGAGATCAATGGCACGTCATCTGTGGTAACACAGAGGAGGTACGAAGGAGAGAAATTTTCGAGAAAAGGGTTTACCATACACACGTATATATCACCCTCTCTCTCCCTCTCTTTTTCAGCTCACCGTATTTTACAGTGGTATCCGAACCGCAGATATGTATGTTCAATCGAATATTCGTTCACACCTGAGTCTTTCTGGTTACCGGATTCACGTTACGTGCGCAGGGCAAGAAGGAACCTCCTTCCTTTGTAATGAAGCAACCATCTCAAAACCAATTGCCCGCGTCGTGTTACGGTTTTAAAGTCACCCTATGGAAAACGTCGTCCGTTGACATTAGCTGAATCAGTGTCTCGGCAATCTGCTGTCAATAGTTCTCCAGCTTTAGATGACGCTGTGGAGACATTACACCCCACTCAGCGCGACTGTCCGCCGTCACCGGTAGGTTCAGATGCGGCCCCTGCTGCCGTTAAGGCGACGGCACCGATACCTCAATTTAAAATCCAGCGGACTTAGGATGGTGAAGGTCTTGAAGTCATCCTCTCCAGTCTCGCCTCTCCGAGAAGGTGATGGTGGAGGGTGTTTCTTCCCGTGGTGATACTTTGAATAATGACGTTAATTGTGGTTCTTGTTTCGGCAGGGATGATGTGGCTGGTTCTTCTGATGTTGAAATGAATGTTACAACTGCGTCCTCTTCTCCATCCGTAGAAATAACTGTTTCTGTGGGTTCCGGTCATTTAACGGAGACATCGTCTGCTGTTCTGCCTTTACGGTGTCCTAATGCAATAATGTCCTTTCCTCATTCTGATGCGGTGGAGCAACAGGTTACTTTGGATTCTCTCCGGGGATGATGCAGACAGCTTCAGATGCTGCATTGCCTGTCTCTCCATTATTTGATGATGATGTTCATCGCTCCCGTTTGTTTCTCGCATTCCGTTGAGTGGACCTCCCCCCCCCCCTCCTCCCCCAACAGACCTTAGACCTTGATGAGCCTCCTACCCTTCCGCGTCAAGAAGTTACGTTGTCACGGAGTGGTGGTCGACAACGATTTCAACCTGCTAGGAGCCCCCATGCAAACTGTCTACCATGCAATAGATCTGGAACCTGGAGCAGAGAATATTTAGAAGTGTTAGAGTTACAGTTGTAATTCTAAAGGGATTACATTCATATCCAAGACGAGAAAACCACAATTTCGACCGTACGAAACGGCTGCTGCTAGTGTAGTTGCTCTTCTAAACAGCATCTCATACAAGAAAACCAGTTGCTTCTTTACGTGCCGTTCCTCGTACTTTAGGTAATTGGGCTATGCGCGTCTCTGTTTAAAAAGGGATAGCTCGATTTAGTCGTAGGGGTGAGCTGCACACGTCTGTTTTCATATAACACAGCTAATTCGCTGCAAACAATAACCTGTAGCTGTGATATTGCAGTGAAGTAGTCTTTGCATTGCCGAGAACTGCGAGTTAATAAAATACATATAAATATAAAATAAAAGTTGTATGAACAATTTAATAACAATGGTTCTGTTCCAACCTTTGTAGCTCATGTAGGCGACAGAGGATCATTATGAATAATGTTTATTCAAGTAAGGTCATCTCAAATAAACGGGAAATGGTCCTATGATATTCATTTAAAATACAGGCAGAAAACACCCATATCAAATGCTGTAAATTTACGTTTGCAAATTAACACACATAAGATGACGAGTAGTGTCCATCGTTATTGATGTATTTTCTGAAATCGACATCTTGTTACATGATGTTGTGATGTGATGTGGTGTGAAACTACGCTCGGTGATGTGAATAGGCTTGAAGAAGCGCCTGTAAGCCCCTAACCAGACGGCCGGATGGTGGATCCTCTATCTCCTCCACGTGGTGAAGGCCAAACGATTTAACGGCACACAAAAGCAGCAGCCCCAAAACTGGAGCAGTGATAAAATACAGAAAGAACGTTCGAGAGGCAGCATCCTCAAGTCCCCTTCTATCTGGTTTGATTTAAAATTTCCTCGGTAAACCTAAATTCTGATCAGAAATAAATTCTCTACAGAGCTCGCGTTGTTCATCAATAGACGTTGGAATAATTAACTGATGTTTCCAGCTGATAATGACCATAGTTTCGTCCGGTATTACAAATAAATTTGTAAAATGTTTGTACCTGTGAAGTGTGTGTGTGACAGAGAGAGAGAGAGAGAGAGATAGAGAAAGACTAAACTTTAAATCATATGTAAATTCCGAAGAAAGTGCAAAAAAAAAACAAGAAAAAAAACATGATAGTCTTTGCGCCTTCGTATCTGACCGGCTTTCTTCAGTATGATCCTTAGTGTACTTAATCATGATATACATGGAATACAAACCCTTAGACATCTAAAACTGCCTTCAGCTTGGGGCAGTATGACTTTTACGTAATATATCTTCTTCATTCTTTATTATTTAAAAAAAAGTACTGCTAAAGAATAATTCTTTATTTTTTACCGGATTCAATTTTCAGATTATCTTTAGGTATTATAAAGTTATTTACAACAATGTACATGGATACATTATTACTGCTGGAGTTAAATAAAATGAAAGCGATTCTGCAACACTTTGCACACTGGTACCTTCCGCTAATAGTAAAATATATTATACAGTCGGCAGATAAACGTACTAACACAGTTAAGCACACTTTGTATGTTGAGTTATTACGCTACACCTTTCCTGTAGAGGCACACTACAGTACACAGAGAGATTGCAGGGCACTCTCACTTCTGATCCGGTGTCATGCCACTTAATGTTCTTATGAAATATGGTCTTGATTACGATCTAACTTCATAGATCATGATGAAATGATGGGCAGTAGTTAAAGCTCTTGTTTGTGTGCTCTAGTGAAGGAATAGCAGAAAGCTTTACCGGCCTTTAAAAGTATAGGGTGCCGATTTAAACGACTGCAGTAAAAGCGTACGGTGACTACGGGCCGAGGGGTGCGCGTATTTTTCTGCGGGACCTGGCTGAAAACATTTGTGGACTGTTCAGTTCTGCGGTCTCATTGTGCAGACACGTTTGGATGGCGCCGGTCGGTCGGCAGCCGCGTCCAGGTAGGCTGACTAGCGCCAAGGAGACGCCGCTGCAATGGCCAAAGCACTGAAGACCGGCAATAAAGCAGAGGATGGGCCCTTGTTAGGCAGGAAGTCGATGAGACGACTGTGAGTATTCTGAGAATTTCCGTGGGACAGATCACTGGAGCCCAGACGTCCAGACTCTGTTACAAAAACATATTTGTGAAGGTACGAGGCTTTTAGCGAGTTTATGGCCGTAATCTGGGAACTTTGAAACGGACGCAACAGGGGAAATTACAATCATTTTTTGGAGGGCTGTGGTTCCATCCTGGTCATGTTGTTAGCAAAAGACAAGGCGTAAACGCGTGAGAAAGAGGCCGCGAAGCTGAATCTGTTTTTTTTCCTTTCTTTTCTCCCAATTAACTTTAAAGTTTCTGATTGGTCAAATAGTTGTATGCAGAGCAATGAGCAGTCTCCCATCTTCGAATGCGGCGCTCCAGCTCGTGATTGGCTTGTGTTAAAGTGGGAGTAGTCTAAGATGTAAATGTGCTTTGCCACCGAGCTGGCGAGGAAAGCAGAGAGAAGGAGAAGAAGTGACTCTTGTACTTTCACTTCGCTAGTAAAGAACTGCAGGTCTCTGCCTACACTGTGAGACTTGTGTCCTTTCTTAGTGTGCCACATAGAGCCTGTCCTAGTCACGTTCTGAACCATCAGACGTACTGCTTCTAGCATCACGCACACAACGAGTGATGCATGGGTGTACATATTTGTCTTGAGTCGGCCGTCTAAAAATTTGACACATTCCGTAACGCATAGTCTTCGGTCAGAGTCAAATTGATTTGGCAGACCATCAAACGGGTCCACCTGCACACTGGAATCCAGTGGGGTTTCAGTGGCTCATAGGGAAGTACCTGCATTCCGAATTAGCTGAACACGAGACAACGTACTTGCATTTTTCGGGCTTGCGCCGTTAATAACAGATTGCTGCCATCCATGACATCAGTCGCCGTACGCATCGTGGTGTGCCACCCTGACCAGCAGAAGGATAAGTATACGCTGTTACAGCGTAGGGCTCCAATATATGTTTCTTAGCACCCTGTTCTTTCGAACCATATTTTTCTTTTTTTTGGAACAGTAGAGTATAGATGCTTGACTATGGGGTAGTTTTGTGCCATCCCCAGGATTCACATGTATTAAGTCCGATAGAGCGATTAGTGACCTGGTTAGTGTCGTGTGTCGATTCCCAACTGATCATTTTGTCCACCATAGACCCCATATTAGTGTAAGCGTTTGTCAAATGAAAATGTTTGTGTGACGTTTCTTTAGTCATTTTCGTCTTGTGATGTTAAAATGAATAAATCTGTTGTCATTTATATCACAACTTCTCCCTGTGTTCTGATTAACATTACCTTTGCCATTTTTATTAACGCCCTGATTATAAAAGAAAGAAGCAAGATTGCAACATGAAGAGCGATTGTGTTTTTCCGAGGGCGTGCTGGAAAGAAGTGCCACCGAATTTTTATGGAAATGTTTTTAAATAAAACCAACGTTTTTAACATTCTATATCTTTATTCTTCATTTCTACAGTTTTCTGCCGCTAGAAGGCTCGGAATTGCGGTATGTAACATAGCAGTGTGTAACGTAACTATTGAGGTTCGTGCTGTAATCTAATTTCGAACTCGAAGATTTCGTCCACACATGGAGAACCCTCTGTTTCAACATAAAAATGACAGTCCTCACAAGAAACGCTGCGATATTTGCAGCAGTCCAGTGCCTTAGCCTTATTGTCATCGGTCATCCTCCACACGGTCCCGACTTGGCCCATTCCGATTTTCGTCTGATTAAAAAACTTACCTTCGAGAACGTCATTTTGATAGCGCCGAAGCGGTACAAGCAGAGGTGAGGTCGTGGCCCGGCAATAAAGTCATACATTCTATAGTGACAGTATCAACAAACTGGTCTCTCATTGGGAGAAGTGTGTTCGTTGCCTGGGTGATTATGCTGAGAAATAAAATAAGAGACATATGGAATAAAGATGTAGGATGTTAATAAAGTGTGTTTTGTTTAAAAAGCCTTAACAGTTTTCATGGAGGCATTACTTTTCAGCCCGCTTTTTATAGATGCATTTACAACTGAAACTAAAACAGTTACGTTATTAGTTTCAGTACATAATAATTACCTTCTTGCACAGATATGAAACAGGAAATGTTTGTAGACTTATTTCTGTAACGTAGGATAAAATAATCTCCACAAAATTATATTTGTATTCTCAGTTAGTCAAACGAATTATATCACTGTCTAATAGATGGGGCACGAGAGGCTATATAGATTCTTCAAGTAGATATAAACCAGACCCGGTATTCACGGACCACGAGGTTACAGGTCTTGTATCCAGCCCTCGCGCGACGAAATCAAACGTACTAGCGCACATGAAATTACATAGCTATTAAGCCCCTGGCCCAGATGCCATTCAGAACCGTGTCCTCCAGGAATTCATGAGCAAAACGATAGAAAACCTAACACACATTACGAAAGAAAGTTACTAGTACTGGTACATGGTACCCTTCGCCACAAACCGTGCGGTGGCTTGCGGAGTATGTCGAGTACCATCCTAAGAGTACCATCCCGAGCGGGAAGGCGTCCGGCCAGCCTGTGGGTGGTTTTAAGGCGGTTTTCCATCTGTCACGGTGTATGCGGGCTGGTTCCCCTTATTCCACCTCAGTTACACTATGTCGGTGACTGCTGCACATACACTGTCTCCACGTACGCGTGCACCATACTTACTCTTCTACGCAAATATTTGGGGTTACACTCGTCTGGTATGAGACGTTCCGACAGGGGGGGGGGGGGGGCATACTGAACTCGTATTTTGGAGAACGGTGGTTCAGATCCATACAGATTTAAATTTTGTGTGCTTTCCCAAAATTCCTGAAGGCAATGGTGGAATGGTTCGCTTCAAAAATGTTCATCCGATTTCTTTTCCCATCTGAACCCCAAACCGAGCGACATGCCACAGTGATTAGCACACTGGATTCGCTTTCGGGAGGACAATGGTTCAAACCCGCGGCCGGCCATCCTGATTCAATTTTCCGTGATTTCCCTAAATAGCTTCTGCCAAATGCCGGGACTGTTCCTTTGAAAGGGCGCGGCCAACATCCTTCCCCATCCTTTCCTAATCCAATGGGACCGATGACCCTGTTTGGTCCCCTCCCCCAAATCAAACAACCAACCAAACCCCAATACTAGCTTGCATGCCGTCTCTAATGAAATGAAACCCTAAATTTCCTTTCTCAGACGTGGCAAGGAAGAAAATCGTCCTGTATCTTTAATGATCCGTAGAGACATTTAGCGAAGCAACTGGCAACTTAGATGTGGATGGCTGGACGAGAATTCGAATCTCGTACTATCAAATGAGAACCCAGTTTCTTACCACTACATCGACTCTCTCGTCTATGCGGAATCAGTTTCCAGTTTGAGCAGTACGACATTAATGTTGTCTTCTTACATGATGAGAGTCAAGTATTTACACACTGCCTGCAGTTAAAACGGCAACATGAGGAAGCATAAAAATCCAAAATTTAGATATTGTACATTTGCAATATAGTAGGAAAAAATATGATTAAATACGACGATGATGTTGTGGTATACAGGATGTGAAATTTAGTACACAGAGCTGCTGTCTCTGTCGAACTGAGTTTCTATGAGAGATATATCATCTCATACTGATTCAACTCTGTCTAGTCGATCGCCGTCTGTATCAAGAGAAGAGAGCCAGCATGTGGTCTTGCGTTATATTGTTGTAACATCACAGAAAGGTCGAAGATAGGACGTAGCAAACCGACCCTAACACGTTAGAAATGTGACGCCCTCTGAGAACATTACCGGCTATGCTAATAAATATTATGCCATGAGGTACATTCATCTGGGCATCTAAGGGACATGCGGTAGTAATCGAAGCCCCCAAGATAGCTGAAGACTACATGAACATTATTATGAACCATCTGCTTCCCTTCATACTTGATGTCTTCCTTCACAGCGATAGCAGTCTTCCAGCTGAATACTTGTCCGTGCTACAAGGCCAAAATCGTGCTATTATGTTTTGAGAAGCATTGTAATGAAGTAACGTTGATATCTTGGCCACCAAATTCGCCTGATCTGAACCTGATGTAACACTTGTGAGGCGCTTTCGGGCACCAGCTTCGCTCCCACAAACCACCAGTCACTATTTACGGGAATTATGTCCCCTGCGCGGTAACATCTGGTGTCACGTATCTGCGGAAACGTACCAAGAACTTGGCGAAATCATGCCACGCCACATCACTACTATATTGCGTTCCAGAGTATGTGCGGATGGTTATAATGTTTAGCTGATCAGTCTACGATCTCCTCCCTAGAATTAATGCTGTCGTGTTTCGCAGTTGTCGTAATAGTTATTAAGATCCATAGTTCATTAGTAAATTGTTTCCTTATTACTTATCTGTAGACTATACTTCCAAAACAAACACCAGATTACTGCATTTAACTATCTAAAAAATTAAATAATCTAATCTAGAGAAGGGAGAAAGAGAATGGGAAGGAGAGAATACGAATGATGGGATAGAGAGGAAGGCAAGGGAGTATGTAATAATTAAAAAAAGCTTTACTCAATGAAAAGAGACTACTAGTAACAGTAAACACAAGGTACAGAAGTTAATGAGATAATGCTAGATGCAAGTATTAACTGCTTAAAACTCTGCTATTACTTTATCTGCACGTGTTGAAGACCACTAATCGAAATCCGAGACTCCGTATCCGGAGCATTTTAGCACTCTCTGTACTCGACATTAGACTCGTAAAACGTGGTTTACTTATTTCTTGCAGATGTTCACACTGGTCATCTTGTTTGAAACGCAGGTTGTCGTCCATCGGAGGTGACTGTCGTCCTCCCCGTTGTCCGGTACCGCAGATCCAGCTGCTGTGAAGTCTTCCCTTCCTCTTCTGGAAGGCCCACCAAGCTGGAAACGTAGGCACTCGTCTGGAACTCTGTATTCCAGGTTTCTGGCACAAACTGCGAACATAACACGCCCCGTATCAAGCGTTGAGGTTAGTCGTCATTTCTTTGGACTGTTTCCTCTAACGCTGAGTCTACAGTGACGCAGTGCTGGTAGCTATTATCAAGCTTCATGTTCCCTTCCTCTGCAAACATTAAGATGTATTTAGCTCCTGCATGAAATATGTGACATTCTGGCCAGCAGAGTACATGCGTCTTTTCCAGGCACGATATCATTTAAATTAGGATCTGTTCAGCTCTGAAACAGCAGTGCCAGAGATGGAGACATGTGATGCCTGCGGGATCGCACAATGCTGGAAACATTAGCTGCAGCGAGGCGTCCTCGGCACTCGTTGTCTCAGACCTGTTGCTGTGCGCAACAGGTTAGTCACGGTTGGGAGGGGGGGGGGGGGGGTTGATACCACCGTATGAATCGATTTTCCCAAGGTACACTGACCTACATCAGCCGGGTGGAGCTGTCTTGCTCTTTCAGGGTGAGTCGGGCAGTCTGGGCAATGGAAAAAGGCGACAGCAGAGTCGTACCTTTTGTTTAGCAATACCATTGTGGTCGGCAGCATCAGTCTAATAAAAAACACCCTGATATGTGTCTTTCTAACCATTGCCTGTAGTGCAGCAACATATCCTCAGTGATTCGCCCACAATCTAATTTTATGTCCCTCCCTCATACAAAAATGAAAAGACGCCAGAGACCGACGAAGTCGACGCAGTGCTTAAACCACCGGTCTAGTACTCCACAGGAGTAGCATTCCGGTCCCAGTATATCTAAATTGACACCATGAAACTCGAGTCTGTAGTAACCGAATTCAGCACCACTACTGTTATCACAAGGGGAACAAACACTTCTAATGCTGACCGTGTCGTAAGTGAACGTTACCCTCTACCAAGCAATGCTTCTCAGTCCTGTACAAGCCTCTTCATCTCCGGATAACTACTGCAACTCTCATCCTTCTGAATCTGCTTACTGTATCATCGCTTGGTCTCTATCTACGATTTTTACCTACCACACGGCCGTCCAAAAACTAAATTGGTGATCCGTTGATGTCTCAGAATGTCTCCTATCTAACGATTTCTTATTTTAGTCAAGCTGTGCCTCAATTTGTTTTTCTCCTCGTTTCTATTCAGTATCTTCTCTTTAGTTACGTGATCTACCCATCTAATCTTCAGCATTATTCTGTAGCACTACATTTCAATAGCTTCTATTCTCTTCTTATCTATACTGTTTATCGTCGGTCTTTCACTTCCGTATATGGTTACGCTCCAGACAAATACCTTCAGAAAAGACTTCCTAACACTTCAGTCTAACTTTGATGTTAACGAATTTCTAAACTTCAGAAACGCTTTACTTGTCATTGTCAGTCTACATTTCATATCCTGTCTTCGGCCGTCCTTAGTTATTTTGCTCCCCAAATAGCAAAACTCATGTACTACTTTCAGTGTCTCGTTTCCTAATTTAATTTCCTCAGCATCGTCTGATTTAATTCGACTACATTCCATTATTCATGTTATGCTTTTATTAGTTTTCATCTTGTATCCGCCTACCTGGGCGCTGTCCATTCCGTTCAACTGCTCTTCCAAGTCCTTTGCTGTCTCTGACATAGCCGGTCGGTGTGGCCGACCGGTTCTAGGCGCTTCAGTCTGGAACCATACGACCGCTACGGTCGAAGGTTCGAATCCTGCCTCGGGCATGGATGTGTGTGATATCCTTAGGTTAGTTAGGTTTAAGTAGTTCTAAGTTCTAGGGCACTGATGGCCTCGGATGTTAAGTCCCATAGTGCTCAGAGCCATTTTTTTGTCTCTGACACAATTACAATGTCATTGGCAAACCTCAAAGTTTTTATTTATTTTCCTTGACCTTTAATTCCCACTCCTAGTTTTTCTCTTGTTTCCTTTATATACAGATAGAGTGACATCGGGGATAGGCTACAATCCTGTCTCACTCCCTTCTCAACCACTACTTCCCTTTCACGCCCCTCGACTCTTATAACGGCGATGAATGCTCGTGCGAGATACCGGTGTGACGTACGCTATTTCAACCATATCACTCAAGCCTATGAACAATTATCATGACCACGTGCCGATAAGCATGGAGACTATCATGATGGATGTTTGCCCTCTCGTCTTCTCAATCATTGCACTCAATCTTATTTATCTTTAACTCTGTCGTTACTATCTGAAAAGCACTGCAGAAATACTCGTTCGTAACAAATTAAAAGCCTGTCTCTACCATCACATAACACTTCCATGCTCTCTAAATCATTTTCTACACAATAAACCAGTCTCTATTACAATCTTCCTCAATGTGCTAAGAAATTTGATTGTTTCTAAACTTTAAAAGACAGTTAATGGCTCACCGCCTATGGAAATATGTATTTCCTCCATATACTAGTCTTCAGCTCACTCTCGTCACACATTTTCCCTTCCAGATGTCGGTAGAGTTCTTTATTGAAATTCTATTCTTCCTAAGAGCCACTGTCAGTGTCGTTTCAGGCTTCTCCTCTTTCTTCATCCCTTCCGCTTCTATAACACTATATATGGATTCAAAAGTGCTAAACTAATCTCTATCATTTTAACCCCCTTTAGTATCATTATCGTCATTATTATTATGAGGGCCAGTTATTATCATTCTTAGTGTCAGTTATTATTATTACCGGTATAGTTGGTAGTAGTAGTAATAGCAGCGTGTTAGTTTATACCTGTGATTCTTTTGTAGTTGTTTTGGTATGTGTTGTACCCGATCAGATGAAAGAGAGGACCGAAAGGTCCTAATTGGGTCATGGTAAACAAGCGATAAGTAAAGAATACGTTTCATTAAGAGAGGAGTAAGAGTTATAAATCTGACACTTTTGTAGGCCTTTGAAATACTTTTTCCGGACTTCGTTAGCAAATATTTTAGAAACTGCAAAAGATGTGTTGCGGAATTTCTGTCGTTTCCAAGGAAAACTACAGGTATGAAGTCTCACTTCGTCCCTCATTAAACTTATTTACAGGATAACCCAAGAGTATTATTCGAATTAAACTACATTACATTACATTTATCGTTTTCCATGGATCCCTTGGAGAGGAGTCTCTGGGATGTGGAAAGAGTCAAAGGTTTTCTTCTTTTTTACTCATTGTGAAGATATTCAACGATGGGGTAGAAGGAGTTGTCCAACAGGAAGTTCTTTAATTCACTCTGAAACCGATCTTTATCACTTACAAGACCTTTGATATGCTCTGGTAAGTTACTGAATATATGAGTACCCATGTATTTGACTCCTTTTTGTACTAATGTTAAGCTTTTATAGTGTAAGTAGGCTGTTTATGTTTTCTTATTGGCAATGTTACGTAGCGCTCTGTATGAAAATCACTGGCTGTGCTGTGTGCAGTCTGTGGCTAGTTTGCATTGTTGTCTGCCATTGTAGTGTTGGGCAGCGGCAGCTGGATGTGAACAGCGCGTAGCGTTGCGCAGTTGGAGGTGAGCCGCCAGCAGTGGTGGATGTGGGGAGAGAAATGGCGGAGTTTTGAAATTTGAAAGACTGGATGTCATGAACTGCTATGTATATTATGAGTTTTCAACATTATTAAGGTAAATACATTGTTTGTTCTCTATTAAAATCTTTCATTTGCTAACTATGCCTATCAGTAGTTAGTGCCTTCCGTAGTTTGAATCTTTTATTTAGCTGGCAGTAGTGGCGCTCGCTATATTGCAGTAGTTCGAGTAACGAAGATTTTTGTGAGGTAAGTGATTTGTGAAAGATATAGGTTAATGTTAGTCAGGGCCATTCTTTTGTAGGGATTTTTGAAAGTCAGATTGCGTTGCGCAAAAATATTGTGTGTCAGTTTAAGCACAGTCAGGTATAATTTTTCCAAGGGGACGTTTCATATGTCGACCCTTAGCCGAGGATACCTCACTGGAATCTTCTGTTTTTTTCTTGTAGTTTGTGTAATTAGTGTAGCTTTTGTTTATTGCTAGCGCGTAATTGTAGAGAAAATCTCCTTTGCAGTTGCAGTCTTTCATTGTTGTACAGTAAAACAGTTGTGGCATGCATGTAGATTTGCACCAAGTATTTCGCAGCTGCAATTAACTAGATATTATTTTCAGTGTTGTGTTAATGTGTTCCCTTATTTTGCTCTTCAAATTGTGCTTTTCTGTGTTATCGTGTGAAATATTGTGACAATAATGGCGTGTGAAAATCGTAATACTAGGCTCCAAAGTAAACTGAGAAATGACAGTGAAAACGAAAGCAGTGTGTTAGCGCCACCGAGTAATGAATTAACTGATGTTCAAAGTAGTAATTTGGTAACTGTGCATAGGGAAATGGAGCGGGCTGCAAACAATGGTGTAGACAGTGAAACAATTAGTGAACAGGGAAGCATTATCGATCGATCGGTCGGCAAGAGCTTGCCTCAGGAATCCGAAATGACAGGACACAATCTCGCAAATACTGTAGATTCAGGTTTTGCGTCCTCACCATTTTTTCAAATAAGTCAAGACACATTTTCTGCTTTTTAAACTGCGAATATTGCCGGTTCAAATGCATTGCCGAATAGCACTGAGGAACATGTTTCAGACACCAGTGCATTGTTATTACAATTAATGCAACAAATGGGACAAAAGCTTCAAAAGTTAGACATAATGGAACAAAATCTTCAAAAGTTAGACACAATGGAACAAAATCAGAGACAAACACAGCAAAAGCTTCAAAAGTTAGACACGATGGAACAAAATCAGAGACAAACACGGCAACAGTTAGACACAATGGAACAAAATCTTCAAAAGTTAGACACAATGGAACAACACCAAAGACAAACACAGCAACAGCTTCAAAAGTTAGACTCATTGGAACAAACTCTTGAACAAACACATGAAGATTTAACTACTGAGTTACATAACATTGAATCGAAATGTCAAAAAGCCTGTAATGACGTAAAAACACAAATTTGTGAGCATTTTCAACCTATTTTTTCGGGGCATGAAAATGCATTACAGAATCACGAAGCAGCCATAAAAGAACTGCAAATTATTGTTCATGAAAATCATGAGACCTTGCAAGCTAAAATTGACTCAGTTGCATCTACCGATACGGTTACGCAACTTGCAAAAACTCAGGAAAACTTAAAGGACACAGTAGATACGATTTCAACACAAATGGACAATCTGAAACTTGGTTCAGTAAAACATACAGAGGAAATAATTTCACTATCGGATAAAGTAGCCGAACTTTCAGATCAGTTCACTAACTTATCTACAAGGGTAGATGACGGTCTGAATGACACAAGACCTGTAGCCATCAGTGACACTGAAGAGTATCAAGAAATTAGAAAATTCAAACAAAATCAAAATCAAATCAATACACAGTACAAAAGAGAAATCCGAGAAGTGCAAGATCAGTTGGCACAAGTAATACAAGAATTACGTATTTCAGAGGACACTCGCGCCCCAATATGGGAAGAGGGACATACAAATACGGAACAGCCACAAAATAATAACACAGCGCATTTCGGAAATTATGAAAGAAATTGGCAAGGTGCACCGAATTTTGAAATGGAACCGCCGAAACGACGTAACAATGACCGATATGCGACTCGCCGACACGATGACTTTGACTATAAGCTGTTCATTACTACACGTAAATTCAAAACATTTAAGAATTCTGGCAACGACATTCATCCACAAGCGTGGCTCCATCAATTCTCTCATTGTTTTCCTCCCAACTGGTCATTGGAGCACAGGTTAGAATTTATGTGTGGCTACTTGGAGAATGAACCAGCTGTAAGAATGCGATCGGTCATTCACGATTGCCACAATGAAGGAGATTTTTATCATGCCTTCCTCTCAGCATATTGGTCTCAAGCTACACAAGACCGAGTAAAACATAGCATCATAATGATGAAACATTTCGAACAATCTGAATTTTCCAGTCTTGTGGAATATTTTGAAGACATGTTGCACAAGAATCAGTACCTGACAAACCCATACAGCCCCTCAGAACTCATCCGCATTTGCTTAATCAAATTACCTGAACATTTACGACATATTATTTTAGCAGGACGTTGCAAAGAAGACATTGAAGCTTTTCAGGGACTGTTACAAGAACTGGAAATTGACACTGACAATCGGGGAACGCGAAAACAGGAACGCAACAATTACAGATCACATCCGTCACAATTCCGCGATGACAGAAATAATATACGACAAGGCTATTCTTTCAACGTAAATCGTGACCGAAACAGACACCACCCATATGACAACCGTTGTCAGAGTAGTAATAATTACAGGGAAAGATCACCTCTCCGCGGTAATGACTATCACAGAGACAAGCAGAGAAACAGACAATATGGGAACCAAAATAATTATTATCAAGGGAGACAGAATAACTTCAGATGCAACAGTCCAGCGCGCAGTTACGATTCAAGGAGAAATTCTCCACCACGTGACCGACAAGAAAGAAAGTATGAAATCTACCGACATGACGACAGAAGATATGATCGTAACGACAGACCTGAATTGCATCAGAACTGGCGGGATTCAAACAGAGCTGAGCCCTCTCGACAAGGTGAATTTGTAGAAGTTAGGTCTCCAAATCCCAATAACGACGCGCGCCAACAAAGACACAATAGGCAATGACTCAAACCGCTGGCAGCCACAAAACGTACTTATGAAACTGACGACGCAGTTGCCGTAGCTAGTAATTACGTAAAAATGGAAGACATTAGGGACATCTTACTCCAGGAACACGACGTAAAAAATAACAACATTGCATATCCTGTGATTCACATTACTGTAAATGACGTAAAATTTACGGCAGTACTTGACTCTGGCAGTCCCATTTCAGTAATTAGTGAAACAGCTTTTAGAAAATGCAACATATCGAATGATTGCCCCACACTTCCGTTACGTAAAATTAAATTACAAGGTGAAATCTTTGGAAAAAGTGTAGATGTACGCCAACAAACCAATTTAGAATTCTTTTGCCAAAGCCACAGCTTCTCTATGAACTTTCTTATTGTTCCATTACTGTCGACGGAAATTATATTGGGAGTAGACTTTTTGAATGAATACAAAGCAATCTTAAACTTTCACGATGCTGAAATAAGTTTAGAGAAGGAAGGTAAGTCAATAGCTTTGAAATTAGAAGATTGGCTCTGAAACCTTGACGAGGAAATTAATCGGCTTTACCTTCTGTTAGACAACAGTTCGGAATTTTCTACGGAACTAGACACTAACAATCACTCTGCAAGTACTGACAGGGCTGATATCGACGGCATATTTGAAATTAATGAGTTAATTCAGAATAAAATTCAAACAATTGAGAATTGTAATGACACTGATAGGCAGGACCTTTTTGAGATTTTACAAGCACATTCCACAGATTTTACTCACAAAACAGGAACAATCAAGGGATTTCAATACCAATTTCGTGTTCGTGAGCATACTAAATTTTGTGTTAGACCATACGTAATTCCAGCACATTATAGGGACCGCGTTAGAACAGAAATACAATCTATGCTTGACGAGGGCATTATTGAGCCTGCAGTAAGCTCATACAACAATCCATTACATGTTGTTGAGAAGAAAAATGGATCGATCAGACTTGTCTTAGATTCGAGACAAATCAATACTATCATTATTCCTGAAACAGACAGGCCGCAAACGTTGGAAGAACTTCTTCAAAATTTTAATGGTGTAAAAGTGTTGTCTTCCATTGATCTCAGATCCAGCTTTTATCAGATCGAACTTCATCCAGAATGTAGAAAATACGCAGCTTTCCTTTGTTTCGGCGTTTGTTATCAGTTTCGGAAACTTCCCTTTGGTTTGAACATTTCTTCAGCAGCATTCATTCGCGGGCTAAATTCCATATTACCAGAGTTCTTAAAACGTCACATCACCTTATATGTGGACGATATTCTAATAGCAGAAGCTTCATGGAAACAACATAATCGCATACTCAACAGTTTGTTACGTATTTTTGCAGAATCTGGAATTACAGTTAACTTGGAAAAGTCTGAATTCGGTAGGTCAAAGGTGAGGTTTTTGGGACATATTATTTCTTCTGAAGGCATTCAGCCGGATCCTGAAAAGTTAGAAGCAATCAGAGCCATTCCAGTTCCATCCACAAAAAGACAAGTCCGCAGTTTTCTAGGTCTCGTAAATTTTTACCGTTGTTTTCTGAACATGCAAATTCTTGTTACACTAAAACTTTGTTCTCTCACTAGAAAAAATACTATTTGGAACTGGGACGAACAAGCACAGTTGGAATTCAATTCTTTGAAAGAATCGCTACTTAACGCGCCAATACTAGCTCATCCAGATCTGTCACAAGATTTCTGCCTTAGCACGGATTCTTCTAAAGTCGGTCTTGGTGCCCATTTATTTCAAGAAGCCACAGAAAATGACACTACTGTTCAGAAAACCATTGCTTTTGCTAGCCGAGTGCTAACAAAATCTGAAAAAAATTATTCCGTTACTGAATTAGAAGCTTTAGCTATCGTTTGGGCATTTAACAAATTCCGTTTCTTTCTTTCTGGTAAGCACGTAAAAGTATACAGTGATCATCGTGCATTACAATTTCTTATGTCTTCAAAATTAAATCATCACAGGTTAAAACGTTGGGCATTTTTCTGCAAGAATTCCACTTCACAATAGTCTACATTCCCAGCAAGGAGAACATTGTTGCGGACGCACTGTCACGCGCACCGGCTGGGCTTGAGAAAAGTAACACAGAAGGCAACCTCGAGAAAAATTTCAGTATTCTTTACATTCAAAAAGTCGCCTTTGAAAACGTCATCACCACATCTTTAAAGGACATTGCTCATGAACAAGATAAAGATCCGATTTGGAAAGACATCAAAAGTAAATGGCATGAAAAGACACACACACAGATTCGGCATTATTATCTGGTTAGAAACAACATACTCTTCAAACGCTGCACTGTTGATGACAAGCTATCGGTACTTTGCATTCCAGACGATTTTGTTAATAAGCTCATTTGGTACATTCATTTCAGCTACGCACATTTTGGTCCACGAAAATGTTATCATATTCTTCGAACGACTTGTTATTTTAACAATATGGAAAAGAGAATTCGAAGAGTCTTGTCTATTTGTAAACTTTGTCAAAAGGCGAAACCATCTACTGTCTCACATCGTGCTCCGTTGTTTCCTATTATTCCTTCTAAATTAAAAGAATTTGCTGCTGTTGATCTCTTGGGACCGCTAGTCAGAACATCTAATGGATTTTCGTATGTTCTAGTCGCTGTTGAACTTACTTCAAAATTTGTTTCATTCACTCCGTTACGTAAAGCCACTGGACGGTCTGTATCCAACGCCTTTGTCAAAAATTTCTTACGTGAAGTTGGACACGTTAGTAAAGTCATTTCAGATAACGGACCGCAATTCAGATCTGCTGTTTGGTCACGCATGCTTCGGAATCATAAAATCAAACCTGTTTTTATTTCATTGTACTCACCACATTGTAACCTGTCTGAACGGATTATGAAAGAAATCAATAAGCTTTGCAGACTTTATTGTCACAGAAAGCATCAGCATTGGGACAGATATTTACACTTATTTCAAAACGTGCTGAATGAATAGCCTCACGACTCCACTGCTTTACCACCTACTCTTGTACTAAAGACTGAAGAACCACCGAACAGAATCAGAGAGCTTGTACCTTTCCCGAATACATGTAAACTTCGACACAAAGACATAATTGATTTCGCTATTATAAATATAAAATGTGCAGCAGACAAAAGGAGAAAACTACACGGTAAAGCAAATGCAAAGAAATTATATATTGGTCAGAAAGTTCTCATTAAAGCTCATTCATTGTCACATAAGAAGAAACACTTGAGTCACAAATTCTTTCTAGTTTACAATGGACCTTACAGAATCCGACGTATACCACATGATAATTGCGTTGAAGTTGAAACTCTGCGTACTAGGAAGAGTAAAGGTTTACACCACATTTCACATGTAAAACCGTTTATTGAAAGATAATCTGCTTTTTAACTTTGTCTTTGCCATAAAACTTTTCACTTCACATTTCTAGTATGCTTTGTCAGACTTAAGAAACTGTTAACATACAACAATGTTTGAAGTTAAATTTTTAAACAGAAATTACGAATGCATTGTTATTGTGAACAGACGACACAGTGTTATTGTGTGGGTACATTCTTGCTTGTTAGTTGCTCAATTACGTAACGACTATAAGGCTTATATACTTAGAACATATACTGCTAATGAGATTTTAATGCAACATTTTGGTTAACTTGAAAATACATTCTGGATTTAAAGTACTTTCTGTGAGATACCAGATGACACAGTGGTTAGTTTATGTGACAGCTACACGATTTTATCACGACGCTACTAATGAGTGACAATTTACAGTGTTGCTTTTGCAGTGTATCTGTATTATATCTGCACAGTTTTTCTGAATTATTCTGGAAAGTAAAACATGTTTTAGTAGTAACTTTTGTGGTATAGCTACAAGGAGACAGCTTTTTCCGTAGCACAACAATACGTTACAGCACAGTACTTTCTTCATCACAACAATAAGCGTAATAACTAAGATATCTATACGCAAAGCATTCCACTTTCATTTATGATGAGGTAAGTACATTGACTTCTGCAGAACTTAGCTTTCGGAGGACGATAACTACGACACTTCCACAGAGATTATCTTACAACAAGACGCACAGTTTAGCGCTACAGGACACGTAGTTGAGTGATTAATTTTGTACTTAAAACATTTATTTTTAAAGATTTTTGAATTACAAAGAAAGTTTTCTGTGATACATTTCATTCCATTGCTGTAATCTGTAACACCTGAGGGTATTATTCATTAATCCTCAGGGGGGTACACGCTTACTTTGTGTACCATGTGTTTGGCAAGCACAAGGAGCCCTAGCTAATATGGTATTTGCTTATACAACTTTACACATCGGTACCATATTTCTCTAACACACAAATTACACAGCTATTTGATCATTTAACTGAGAGATAAACATTTTTTTACTACATCAGTGACACATGTTTACGTAATTACACCGTTGGATAACTTCACACTTACGAAATTGTATTTTGTCTGTACTTTCTGAACTGTTCATACTTTTTCGGAACCATTGTGATACTATGAGAGCTTTGAATGATGTATTTGGTAAGGGATCATGATTTTTAAAGTAAGTTTGAGGTAAATGACGCTACTGACATGAGCAGAGAATTTTTTTTTAGGTTTTGAAACTATTGGAGGAAGCTACGACGATTTTGAGATTTGGCTAAGGTTTTATGATGTCATTATTACGATGATGATGTGTATTATGCTGTTGCGGTATGTTTATGATCAATAAGCTGATGCTATATGAGTTATTTGATTATGCTACGTATCTGTTATGATGAAATATTGAAGAAGTGTCGACGAATATTTATATGTCTAATAAAGTAAGGAGTAATGAATAGTGGTTAGGGACTCTGACTTGTCAAAAAGGATGTTGGAAACCAAGAATCGTACTTTAAGAGTTATGAAATGTGTGTAAATGCGTGAATGTATCACAATGCCGGCGGAAATTTTTTTGGACACTGTTATATTCATAAAATTTTGTATCTACACATTTGCAACGCAAATTCTTGACCTCTGAAATTTTTTATATGAGACTGCCACTGTAGCGGAAACTGCTGTCGTAAATATTTCCATAAGAAAGTTAAGTGACCACCTGCACGTAATGCGTCGTGGGCACCCAGCTGTGTCAGACGCCTGGAGAAAAAGCCATTAGTGCGTGCCTTTTCAGAGGCACAGGTAGAAAAGAAAAAAAGGGAGGCCATTATCCTCGCTATTGACATTCCTTTGTAGAAAGCACCGCAAATACGACACGCTCATTACTTGGAAAGATACTTACATCTGCACACCTGATTATGACAAGCGTCTTTCTCGAGAATTGAGAGAATTTTTACTGCCTTATGAAATGCCATATGGCTAATGAATGATGTTTCATGCCGTCCTTTGTACATATTTGCTCATTTTCTTTAATATCTAGTTTCTAGCTGCACTGCAGCATTGGTTAAAATAAAATTTAATATATGTACTAATATAGTTATTTTATGCCTACAGATCCAGTCAATAAGAAATTTATGATCTACTTCCAAGAAAACGAGGGCACATAAATAGACATTTCCCTTCACAGGAATTGCATAAATAATTTCTTTACGATTTGGTACCTTATCTGCTAGTGTAATTTCTCGTGATGCATCACTCTAGTGTTAAGATGTGACATAGGTATTAGACATGGCCATTTTTAGTGTAATATTTTTTCTGCTTGAGCTTTGTCATGCTTAGGTATAAGTTATAGCATTTACTGCTGCTGTTTGCCAGGCATAGTGCTACTAAATTTCACTTTGTATTACTCTGTTAAGCTAGTTTGTAATATTGCAATTGCTTTGCCATTTGTATTTTTTTTGTCATTGCTATTTGTGTTAATTGTTTTGTGCTGCTGCATTGCCTCGTTCCTTAGTTTGGCATCTGACCTCAGTAGATTGAAGTTAGCTTAAAATGGGGTAGACTATATAAGAAACTAACTATGATGAATAGGAAGAAATGCATTGAGAAGCTATAAGAAAATGGTTTGGCCAAAAAAAAGTAGTGCACAGTGGAGAAAAACTATTTTTGAAAGAGGATGTGAACAGAATACAGAAAGCATGCTTGGATAGGATTTTTTTTTTTTTTTTTTGGCTGGAGCAAATGTTGAAATAAGAGGGACGATATATGGAATGAAGTTTTGGGTTGGACTGCAGTACCAAATGATACACTGAAAACGAACCCTGTCCTTTCCATTGTGTTATCCCCCTATGTGTTTGTGTACTCTTGTACATTTCTGTTTTTCCTGTCTTTATGTGTTTAGCTAATAAGAGTTATGTTGTAGAATTTTTCTAATAATATGTTATTTACTTTGTAGAGATGTTTAGACATTATTTATTCTGTTTTGTTTTAATGCTCACGTGTGAAGTTGATGTTTCGAAAGTTATTCAGACCTTTTATGTATGTACTTATGTCATAATTCCTGTAACACTGATGTACACTCCTGGAAATGGAAAAAAGAACACATTGACACCGGTGTGTCAGACCCACCATACTTGCTCCGGACACTGCGAGAGGGCTGTACAAGCAATGATCACATGCACGGCACAGCGGACACACCAGGAACCGCGGTGTTGGCCGTCGAATGGCGCTAGCTGCGCAGCATTTGTGCACCGCCGCCGTCAGTGTCAGCCAGTTTGCCGTGGCATACGGAGCTCCATCACAGTCTTTAACACTGGTAGCATGCCGCGACAGCGTGGACGTGAACCGTTTGTGCAGTTGACGGTCTTTGAGTGAGGGCGTATAGTGGGCATGCGGGAGGCCGGGTGGACGTACCGCCGAATTGCTCAACACATGGGGCGTGAGGTCTCCACAGTACATCGATGTTGTCGCCAGTGGTCGGCGGAAGGTGCACGTGCCCGTCGACCTGGGAGCGGACCGCAGCGATGCACGGATGCACGCCAAGACCGTAGGATCCTACGCAGTGCCGTAGGGGACCGCACCGCCACTTCCCAGCAAATTAGGGACACTGTTGCTCCTGGGGTATGGGCGAGGACCATTCGCAACCGTCTCCATGAAGCTGGGCTACGGTCCCGCACACCGTTAGGCCGTCTTCCGCTCACGCCCCAACATCATGCAGCCCGCCTCCAGTGGTGTCGCGACAGGCGTGAATGGAGGGAAGAATGGAGACGTGTCGTCTTCAGCGATGATAGTCGCTTCTGCCTTGGTGCCAATGATGGTCGTATGCGTGTTTGGCGCCGTGCAGGTGAGCGCCACAATCAGGACTGCATACAACCGAGGCACACAGGGCCAACACCCGGCATCATGGTGTGGGGAGCGATCTCCTACACTGGCCGTACACCACTGGTGATCGTCAAGGGAACACTGAATAGTGCACGGTACATCCAAACCGTCATCGAACCCATCGTTCTACCATTCCTAGACCGGCAAGGGAACTTGCTGTTCCAACAGGACAATGCACGTCCGCATGAATCCTGTGCCACCCAACGTGCTCTGGAAGGTGTAAGTCAACTACCCTGGCCAGCAAGATCTCCGGATCTGTCCCCCATTGAGCATGTTTGGGACTGGATGAAGTGTCGTCTCATGCGGTCTGCACGTCCAGCACGAACGCTGGTCCAGCTGAGGCGCCAGGTGGAAATGGCATGGCAAGCTGTTCCACAGGACTACATCCAGCATCTCTACGATCGTCTCCATGGGGGAATAGCAGCCTGCATTGCTGCGAAAGGTGGATATACACTGTACTAGTGCCGACATTGTGCATGCTCTGTTGCCTGTGTCTATGTGCCTGTGGTTCTGTCAGTGTGGTTATGTGATGTATCTGACCCCAGGAATGTGTCAATAAAGTTTCCCCTTCATGGGACAATGAATTCACGGTGTTCTTATTTCAATTTCCAGGAGTGTATATGTCATTTAGATTCTTTGGTAAAGCCCATATTACTACAAATGTTATCTGTACTATTATGTTCTTTAATGATGTATTTTGTACCATTGTAATTATATTTTCATGTTGTAAATTTATAATTATATTGACACCAGTTCTTCAAATTAAGTTATATTTCACTGCACACGTTTCTGTTGGTCATAGTATATGGACAATATGTGAAAAGTAGGGACTGACAGTGTTTGCACATGTGTTAATAATTCAGCAAGGGACTGGTTAACAGCATTGCTGGTTCTAAGGACAATTAGAAAAAAAAACTTTGTGAGTGCACAAGTGGTGGTTATGGACTTGCTATATTATCCACAAGACTCTTCAATGGTGATTGTGCACCTGCACAGTCACAACAGATGGCTGCTGGCCATCTCTACAAGGACTACAGTGGGTCTGCATCTTTGATGACCCAACAATACCATTACTTCTACAAGGACTACAGTGGGTCTACACCTTTGCAGACTCACCAGTACCATTATTTCTACAAGGACTGCAGTGGGTCTGCACCTCTGGTGGCCCACCAATAACACAATCTCTACCAGGACTACAGTGGGTCTGCACCTCTGGTGGCCCACCAATACCGTAATCTCTACCAGGACTACAGTGGGTCTAATCTGTGATGACCTACCTACCAATATTCTTCAAAACTTCGACTGACTCTGCTGTGGGTTTGCTCTGTTGTGGCCCATTACCTGTCTGCATGTCAAGACATGGAAGGACAACACTACTTCTTCAAGACTGCATGGAAATCCACTACTTCCGTGTGCATTTTCTTCTACCGCTCAGACTTTGAGAAAACTGTGATGAACGATCAGGACTGTCTTTATCGACTGTGAGAAAATTTTAGCTTTTGAGCAACATTGTATCAATAAGTGTGTGCATTTGTTTTTTTTGTTATTGTAATTATGAAAAAATTTTTCAAATCATTATTGGCCACTGCCCAAAACAATTTGTAAATTTTTTTTGTGGGGAGCATGGGGGCTATGTAAGTAGCCTGTTTATGTTTTCTTATTGGCAATGTTACGTAGCGCTCTGTATGAAAATCACTGGCTGTGCTGTGTGCAGTCTGTGGCTAGTTTGCATTGTTGTCTGCCATTGTAGTGTTGGGCAGCGGCAGCTGGGTGTGAACAGCGCGTAGCGTTGCGCAGTTGGAGGTGAGCCGCCAGCAGTGGTGGATGTGGGGAGAGAAATGGCGGAGTTTTGAAATTTGAAAGACTGGATGTCATGAACTGCTATGTATATTATGAGTTTTCAACATTATTAAGGTAAATACATTGTTTGTTCTCTATTAAAATCTTTCATTTGCTAACTATGCCTGTCAGTAGTTAGTGCCTTCCGTAGTTTGAATCTTTTATTTAGCTGGCAGTAGTGGCGCTCGCTATATTGCAGTAGTTCGAGTAACGAAGATTTTTGTGAGGTAAGTGATTTGTGAAAGATATAGGTTAATGTTAGTCAGGGCCATTCTTTTGTAGGGATTTTTGAAAGTCAGATTGCGTTGCGCAAAAATATTGTGTGTCAGTTTAAGCACAGTCAGGTATAATTTTTCCAAGGGGACGTTTCATAATAGTCCTTATACAGATTGTTTTTGGTTCTGGTATTATAATCATGTTTTGCACTATTTTGTGTAAAATGAGACATATTGGAAATGACAAATGACATCAGTGAGTATATGTACTGAGAAGTAGTAATTAGAATACCAAGCTTCTTAAAGAGGTCTCTGCATGATGATCTAGAACTGACACCAGATATAATTCTAATGACTCGTTTCTGAATTTTGAAAATGTTCTCTTTGTGAGAGGAGTTTCCCGAAAAGATGATTCTATAACTCATTAGTGAACGGAAGTAGCCCAAATAAATTAACTTCCTCATTTTTAAATCACCTATTTCTGCTACCATACGTATTGTAAATGTAGCTGAATAAGGCATTTCATTAAGTCTAGAGTGTGAGTTTTCCAATTTAGTTTGTGGTCAATTTGTAGCTGTAAAAATTTGACACTGTCTACAGCCTTAATTTCATTGTTTGAATACATTATACTTATAGGGTCAGGTATTCTTTGAGAGGTACTAAATTGTATGTACTGAGTCTTGTCAAAATTCTGTGACAATCCATTTACTCTGAACCACCCATTGATACTTACAAATATCTCGTTAGCTTATTGCTCAGTGAGATCACGGGAACTGTTTTTTATACAAATACTTGTATTATCTGCAAATAAGACAAAATTTGCATTTTGTGACACTGCATATGGAAGGCCATTAATATATAACAGGAACAACAAGGGAGCTAAAATAGAGCCCTGAGGCACCCCTTGTCTGATGGTTTCATATTTTGAATGACTATTGTTATGTGGTAAGCCTGATAAAGACACACACTGTTTTCTATTAAAAAGGTAGGTTGAGAACCATGAGCCAGAATGTTTTAACTTTTGTATAAGGATATCTTGCTTAACACAATCAAATAATTTTTGATTTATTGACTCTAATTTAGCATCTGTAAAAGTGAATATAGCTTGATCAGTTGACAATCCTTTCCGAAATCCAAACTGATTGCGAATGAGAATATTTTTCTGTATTAATTTTGAAAATATTGTCAATAAGGAAAGGGACAGAAGTTTTTCACTGGTGATTTGTCTCTCTTTTTTGTAATGGTTTGACAATAGCATATTTAAGCCTATCTGGGAAAATACCACTGTGGAGGGATTCATTACATAAGTAGCTCAGTATGTCACAAAGTTCTGAGGAGCAACATTTAATTATGGTAGTGCTGATTTCATCATAACCACTAGAACATTTGTTTTTAAGAGGGCTATTAATATTAGAAATCTCTTTCGATGAGGTAGGATATAGTTGAATTTTGTCAAACTTCTGCGGAAATGCTTTTTTTTTAAATACAGAGGGGTCCAAAAAATGTATCCACTGTTTAAAAGTCCATAACTGGCAAAGTAATTGACGGAGTTGTCTCATCTTTGGTACTGTAATAGTTTGTAGTTCCGGCAATCGCCACACATCCGTCGTATTGCGTTACTTTTTTTTTTTTGTCAGATGACAGTCGCCAGATAGTCAGTGTTTTGTTCTTAGTTGCATCTACTTACTTAAGTAAACATGGCTGGCGCAAGACTTACATTCGATGAAAGGAATTCAGTTTTGAAGTGGTATTTTAGGCACGAAAACATTAATGAGGTTCACTAGCAATGGCGAAATGATTATCAAACAGAGCCACCGACACGTTTAGCGATTCGTCACATTCGAGACAAATTTCAAGCCGAAGGCTGTGTTAAAGATGTACACAAACAACGATCTGGACGACCTGTAACAGTAACAAGTCCAGCTAACTCCCGTCGTGTGTTACAACAATTCACTCGCTCACCACAGAAGTCTGTGAGAGAGTGTGCCCATGAAACTGGAGTGAGTCGCTCAAGTGTTCGGCGAATTTTGAAGACAGCAAAGTGAAAATCCCACGATTGCTACACGCAATGAACGAGGACGACCCAGATCGTAGAATGGAGTGCTGCGAGTGGTTTACTAACACGGTGCACAACGATGAAGAGTTTGCAGAGATGATTGTGTGGTCTGATGAGGCACAGTTCAAACTCAATGATACAGTATGTCGCCACAATTGCATCTACTGGGCCGCCGAAAATCCGAACGTCCATGTAGACAAAGCCGTCAATTTGCCAGGACTAAATGTGTGGTGTGGGTTGTTTACCGGGGATTGATTGGGCCATTCTTCTTTGACGGCACAGTTACCGGTGAGGTGTACCTTCACAAGCTTCAGACATCCATTTTACCTGTCATCCGAGACTTGTATGGCGACGGAAGAGTTTACTTTCAACATGATGGTGCCCAGCCCACTACCAAAATCGTGTTAGGGCGTATCTCGACGAAAATTTACCAGGAAGATGGATAGGTCGTAGAGGTGCTGTGGAGTATCCACCACGTTCCCCAGACCTAACTCCTCTGGACTTTTGCCTGTGGGGAACACTAAAGGACGTCGTTTATCGACAACAGCCACGCACATTGGATGAAATTCGAGAATCCATCGTACATTCATGTGCAAATATCCAACTGAACACGATGCAGTCAATAGTTCGTGCTGCAGTTCGGCGGCATCGTTTGTGTGTGGATGTTAATAGTGACCATTTCGAAGACCTACAGTGATATCTTTAAGTTGGACTTTAAGCTGCATTTTCACCAAAAATGAGAAAACTCCGTCAATTAGTTTGCAAGTTATGGACTTTTAAACAGTGGATACATTTTTTTGGACCCCCCTGTATTTTAAGCTGTCTTCTGAGGAACTATGCAAACCTAAGCTGTCTGCTACTGAAAGGAAAAAGTTGTTGGAAGTGTCTGCAATTTTGGAGGTATCTCTAATCAACTGATTATTTACATTAAACGTAATTTCCTCAATTGCCTAATTAGTTTTTCCTGTTTCACTTTTTACTATATTCCATATAATTTTTATCTTGTTATTAGAGGCATTTTCTTGAAAATAAATGCATTTTGAGGTTCTGATTATTTTATTTAGAATGTTACAATATAATTTCTAATGTGATTTAGCTCTGTAGTCATCGTTTTCCCTTGACATTAAGTACAGTCTTCTTTTTGTTTGCAAGATACTTTTATTCCATTTATAATCCAAGGTTTTGAAACATTTAATATATTTGCTTTGATTACTTTATTAGGGCAGCAGTTTTCAGGGCGACCTATGACCATATTAGAGTAACAGTTATATATTTTATTTAACTGGGTAAATTGTATACATTTTTTTCAGTCTGTATTCCTCAAACAGTTTGTTATACCCTCAGTTTCTGTTTCATTTATTATTCGTATAGTTTCCCACTTCCTGTTATTAGTTGAATCAGACCCCACTATTTTAAATGCAAGCAACTGGGCATCATGATCTGAAAGGCCATTGAATATTATATTTATACTATGATTTGCTAGTGTGGTACTATCTATGAAAATGTTCTCGATAGCAGTGCTGCTAGTACCCATAACCCTGGTTGGGAACTGTACTAAAGGAATGAGATTATAAGAAGTGGTAAGAGACTCTAATATGGATCTTGATTAACTATCCTCCAGAAAATTTAAATTAAAATCTCCACTTAGTATGAGTATTTTTATAAGTTAAGAAATTTAATACTGTGTCAAGCTGTTTAGTGAATAGCTGGAAATTACCAGTTGGAGCCCTGTATATTATGACTATAATTATTTTTCTTTTGTGTGTTTCTAATTGTGTGGCACATGCTTCAAAATGCTGATCACTACAGTGTTTAACAATGTCAATGTTTTTATAATTGTGACCCTTCCTAATGTAAGTGGCAACTCCTCCTTTCTCCATCACTTTTCTACAATACTTTGAAGCTAAGGTGTACCCTTCAGTATTAAGCATTTCAGTTTCACTACCTAAACGATGTTCAGAAATACAAATAATATCAACAGGATTTGTAGACTGTAGCTCATATAAACAGATCTGAAATTCATTAATTTTGTTTTTTAAATCTCTGATATTTTGATGTAGTAAATTTATTGTCTTCACAAGTATTATGCCTAACATTTCCAGATACATCTTGTTTCAATATTGAATGTGTAGATAGTGAGCTTAAACTAAAAAAGAACTACCTCCTTGAGTTGCAGTGTCCCCCCTTAAAGAATTTGCTATCAACCCAGCCAGTATATTCTTCCTTATTCTATTGAGACGCAGGCCATGAGAAGTAAAGCGCCACCTAGCAGTAGTGTCAACAGGAGCCAAACCAATCCCTGACCCAGCACCAGCCCGACCCTCTTTACAGAGCTGTTCAACCGGGGTTGATGGTACCGCTTGAAAACAGGCACAAACTCAACATTAGTATGATTCGTTGCTGATGCTATTTTTACCAGGTCACTCTCAATACTGTAGTCCTGCTCCATATCGATACTGCTCCCTACTCCACCCACTATTACAACATGATCCTCCTTGGTGAAGCCTGTACACAATGTTCCAATGCCCCCTATCACCTGGCTGAGAGATGCACTAAGCTTGAAAAAGTTTGTGACCTGGTAGCTGTCACCTAATTTTCCCTGCAGAAGTTGGCCCACACCTCTTTCATGACTGCTACCTAACAGCAGAATTTTCTTCCTACTTCCAACTTTTTCTGAATCAACAGGCTTCCTAACTGAATTCTGCTGTGCATCAGCTACACCTACATATACATCAGGCTCTTCATTACTTAACTGTGGCAGCAGGACAAATCTATTTTTTGTGCCAACAATGAAACTGTCAGATACTGTCCTCTTTCTGTTGCCCATGTTCCCTACTACCACTCTCTTCACCCTTCTCCCCCCTTAACCTAATTAGTTCCTCCCTAGCTTTATCTAATTCAGCCTGAAGGGCTCTAATCTTCCCCTCCTGTTCTGCTATTTTCATACCCTGTGAACACACTCTGCTGTACCTAGTAAGAGTCTCATTTTATTCCCCAATTTCCATGCCACTACATTCCCCCTAGTGAAACGTTCTGTCACAACAGCTGCATAGCACCCCAGAACTAACTTTCCTAAGGCAGCCAAAACACTTCACACTCATGATTGATTACAATACAGGGCTAATTTTTAAGCTTATGCTAAATAAAGATAATTTCCTATTTACTATGTTCTATAGTGCTCTAATATAAATATAATATTAGTGTACTTACTTAATTACACTTCGAATCATTTAACTTTCACGCACGAAATTTAGGCCTAAATATGACTGTTAAGCGGTAACGGTTTTACGCTATTTTCTTTAAAAATGCGGCACAGAACTTAAAATCTTCACTTCCCCAAACAGTTATTACACTACTGAATGCAATTAAACCTAAGAAAATCTAGACACTACACTTAATACTTACTAAAACTTCAAAAATAAGCGCACACGAAATATCAACACAACCGGTCGGTTCAAAGATCTTGTAGCTTGTAGCTACTTTCCAATATGTACATAATTTTCAATGGTTGTGACGTTTCCTTCTTCAGTGTAATTTCTGCTCATAGGTCACGCAAGTAAGAATTGATTTTAAGGTGCCGTCAGTTTGGAGACTTTTTAAAACATCTGCAATAGTTTCGTCAGTCTTAATTGCTGACTTATTTTTTTCTTTTCACATCGAAATTTGAAATTAATGATCAAACTCGTGGACGTGCTACTCTTCATCTTCTCATAGATTTTTTACTAATGATTGAACATTGAATGTAGTTCAGTATTAATGTATTTATCCTTCGGTTTCGTCCTTCAGAGTCATTGTTAGTGTGATGGCGCCTTCCGCTGCAGTTCCACGTACGTATCTCTTGGCACATGTTCGTTGTCGAACCACAGGTCCATAAATAGTCGTTTACGTCCTGAAGCGTTTGGTTTTCGGATGTACTCTCCTAACTAGACAGTCAAACATCATCCAACATTTCCATGGGAAGATATACGAGTACTAGAGCTGAACACATTCTTCGATTTCCCTGTAGACAGGGAAAGGCCAGTGCAGTGAACTTGTCTCCTCGAACATTGATTAAATTAAAAATTGCAACCCATAATCTCTTTCAGGAAAAAAACATCTAGCTGACTGGACAGTAGCAATCGCCATGTCCATCATGAGAGAAGCAAGGTTCCATTCAAGCAGGTGGACTTTAGTAGTTAATTTGAGAGATGATTTTTTCCCACTTCTTGTTCGGTAGCAAAACGTAGACAGCTGCAATAGTGTTTGTTTCCTCCCAAGAACTTGCACAATAGGTGTGAAGTATAAACAACTCTCCAAATTATTTTCTCGAACTTTTGGACGTTCTGTCCATAGAGAATGATTCACAGTTTCATAAAAATATTTTCTCTTTTCACTGGCAGATACAAACCTTCCCTTAATCGGTCACCTATTGTCATCTGCAAATAATAATCTGCTCCCGTCATTCGACAGTAAATTATTTTCTATAGATAATATTCGCTGAGAATGGGTCAGATCTTGCGTGTGTTCCACGTAGTCGTATTTTCTCTTAGTGCGATGCAGTTACTGTTGCGCACTTCTCTGTGACGGGGACGATATTACGAAGTCGTAGCCGCGATTGAAGCCCTATTTCAGTAATGTAAATTGATGAAATTGTAGTATCTGTTTCTTCTGCGCGCTTTTATGGACTTACAGAATGTTTTCGCACTTCATTTTGATTTCTCTGGAATACAAACATGGCTACCTTCGCCTATAACTGTGTTACTTTTAGCCTATAGTATTCCTTTGCATTTATCCTTTATAATGTTTACACAACGCCAGTACGTTACATCCTCCTTCGTGGTGTAGTCCATCATGAAATGAATCCCGTTGTAAATCAACAAAGGCTTCCTTTTGATGGTCTCGGTGAAGTCCTTCTTCACCACACTTACAACACGGAACACTTCTTACCAGTAAGAGATCAACTGCAGTACTGAAAACAGTCTGTCGATTAACTGGTGCGTGGAGAGGGTTCTTACTACAGAAGGGGAGGTATCCAACGCCCCCCCCCCCTCCAGCAGTAAGTCACATGTAGCAACGGACAGCCTGGTGTATGCTACTCTAGAAACACCCTGTTCCGAGGTCCACTACGTAAAGTGACAGTGCTCCGTAGAAATACCAACACATTCCATCTTTGTACAATTGTCACTCAGCAGAAGTGTCGCCTATATGTTGGCTGCGGGGACTGTGTTTTACTAGCGGAGACACTCGACCTCGGCACTGAAACGAACGGAGACAAACTCTGCAGTACATTCTGACGCAGGTTCTCGTCGATGACGTTTGGTTTCGGATTTGTTCGAGGAAACTGGCGCGAAACTCTGCCCCCATCTTAGCTAGCAGTACGTTCTGGCCTCCATCACCTTGGAGTGAGATGTGCATAGAATAATTACGGTAGGGTGCCGGTCGCATAGCGAGAGTGTACACGACTACCGCGACTGCCGTTACTACGCGCGCTCGCATCTGTTCTGTGAGCCGACCGCACACCACACGTCGATGCTACTTTGGTAAAAGGTGAAGCTCTTTGTATTCGAATCTCATCCAGATTCACGTTCACCGTCTTCCCACTCTCCCTCAGAGCTATTTCTTGGGCCTTTTATCAATTAGAACACCCTATTGGCTACAAGACCTTTTTGTATTCATGTTTTGTAAATTTGCATAGTACGGGAAACCCTGCATAGTGGATTAGTTATGTCCCACTCTGAAACGGCTGTCCCGCACTTCATGTGTGCTACGGTTCAACATATACAAGAATTTATTCATTTCCTGCCTTTCTGTTGTCTCTGTGGGGTCCTCCGCCTGTCCTCAGTTCGGCAACACCTTCCTGTTGAAACATCTGGTGTACGTTCCATTTTCCGAAGCTGCCACTGTCAGGAGGACAGAAGAATCTTTCACTCAAGCTATTTCTTATATGAATTCCGACAGTTACCATCAATAGTATTCCCAATTTCATTTTGTTATTTCTTGTGATTGTATAGAGACTAACTCATTTAACATTCGCCTCATGACTTGTCAACTCAGAGGTGAACGACATATATATTTCACAGGGTTATATAGACAAATGAAATCCACACAACCACAGAATGTAGTATTGTTAAACTCAGGAACACGATTTTCTACAGTTGTGTTGTGGCAGTCACCGTTAACGGTCACGGTTAACGGTAAGTCGTACTTGAATCATACGGTTAGCCGGCCGGCGTAGCCGAGCAGTTCAAGGCGCTACAGTCTGGCACCGGACGACCGCTAAGGTCGCAGGTTAGAGTCCTGCCTCAGGCATGGATGTGTGTGATGTCCTTAGGTTAGTTAGGTTGATGTAGTTCTATGTTCTAGGGTACTCATGACTTCAAAAGTTAAGTCCCATAGTGTTCAGAGCCATTTTTGAATCATACAGTTATGTGGCGCTTTTATATTGTAACAGTGACAGCCCTGCGCTAACCCGCGTTTACTGCTACCGCGAAGTGTGCTACACTACTGAGTCTTTGCTCAACTGCTGTTTATTCTTCGTGTTTTACTGCCGATGTTAACACATAACGATAAAACAAATATCGCATTAGACTAATCTGAGACCGCTCTGTCGAATGGGCACGTAAAATTCAGCTTTCAATATCATTTTGTTTGTAGTGGGAAACAAATCGACGCTTTCTGTGGACTCTGGGCATCGCACGAAGGTTGTGATGAGCATTATTCGTTTGGGATGACTCCAGGTACACGATGAAAACGAAACTGTAAACATCTGCTGAAATACCAGAGATAAGACACCTGACGACAGACACTGCATATTTAACACCAAAATTTTTAGTAAAAATTTCGTAAAATTGTGATCGATTTAGTTCAAACTTTTACACAATATTCTACTAAATGTTTGGACGTATATAGGCTACATATTTTTAGATGAATATTGTATATAAATATACATGTAATATATAAAGAGGAAACGCTGTAACCAGAAATTACGCTCTTTACCGATTTACCTCAAATTTTCACATGACACTGTAATAGAATACGACCATAGAACTGGGTGCAGCGAGAGGTACTACACGACCGTGACCCGCCACGTGTAGCGCTGCCGACCCAGCCTCCTCCCTGCTGCCCCTCAGCGCGTGGGCCCGAGTGACACGTGGCTGACCCCTCAGGCAGCGGCAGACAGTATCCTAGACCTCACTCTCCATTTTGCACAGGACTCCGTCGTAACAGGATTTGTTTGCAACACATGTTACTTATATCCTGAGGCGAGTAAAATAATTTTCTCGGTAGATCAACACTTGAAAAAGGTATCGATTTCACAAGAGACAGCTGTGAGAATAACAAGTGTTCACCAAGAAGAAGCTTGTACACTTTTCTTCAGTGAGTTAAGAATTTTAAACTCTCCATCACAAGACGCAATTTCAGTAATTAAATTCGTCTCAAAGTGTCCCTTACAATTTGAGCAAGAATACTGATGTCCACAGCTTCAGCACTATAAGAACAAAAGTCCTTTAGTTGTTATTACTACAGCTGTCACGGTCTTATAAAGCAGTCCAGTGTTCAGCCACAAAAGTCACTGATTATTAGCTCAATGATATAAAATATCTGATAAACAGCAAAGTTTTATGTCCAAAATGAAATTACTTCTTATGGATAATTGGTTTCATTGCAAACTGCTAGCAAGTGTAGTTAAAAAGAAATGGTCTGTTACTCGTTACATAAGTGGTATTTGGGAGTAATATGCCCCTTATTGTTAAGTTTCTGCTACTGCCCTGATCAGTAATCTGTAAGCGATCAGTAAGTAGTCATACTCACAAATAAATTACATATCCGTAGCGTATGCATTGATTCATTCCACTTCATTTGTACAAAGAATAGCGCGAATCAGCTATGTAAAATGTAACTTCCTAACTAATTAATAGCATGGCTGCGAGTTTACGTCAGGTTGGTGGCATACCTATAGATTTTATTCGTATTCATTCTATAAGTTTCTCGTCTACGAGACATTCTGTGTCCTCTGCACCTGGCAGCTGCTATATGTAATACTGTTCCAAGAGTCTGTCCATTGTTTCTCTGTACGTGTGGTTTGGGAATTAATGTACAAAAATAAAATGAAATACTACTGAGAAAGAGAAAGAGACAGAAAAAAATAGATCACAGTTAATTTCACCTTTGACTTACAGCCATAAGAGTACTCGCTATTACACATACAAGCAAGAAGCTGCATTTAATCGTTACACTTGTCATCCCAAGCCTACCATACTAACCTTTTTGTCGAAAACGGGGCAAATTAGTTCAAATGGCTCTGAGCACTATGGGACTCAAGAGCTATGGTCATCAGTCCCCTAGAACTTAGAACTACTTAAACCTGACTAACCTAAGGACAGCACACAACACCCAGTCATCACGAGGCAGAGAAAATCCCTGACCCCGCCGGGAATCGAACCCGGGAACCCGGGCGCGGGAAGCGAGAACGCTACCGCACGACCACGAGCTGCGGACGGCAAATTAGTATTTTCGAGTCAAATATGCCTGATTATGATAAGTGGAATGACGTTGTAAATGAGAAAAAGCATAGAGTTAAAGAACTGCTTGTGAATGAAATAGCTTATCAAGGTAGCAATACGACAGTTCCAAACAATTATTACATATGTCATTACTTGCAAGGAAGTGAGAGTGCGACTGACTACGATGGTTTTACTGTTCAGACGGGATGTGCTGTAGAGGTACACGGCACAAGAATTTTTATTAGCGCTCACATCAATTGTTCATCCGGTACTCCCTGTTGCAGCAGAAAGCCTGTGGCTGCCTCTTAGTAGGTCACTTGCTTTTGGTGCCACGTTGATCGCTACGAATAATGTGTATCACAATAGTCTCTGATGCCTATGTAACTTTCTAAAATAAATAATTCTTTACAACCTACCATCTAAGACTCGGTCGTAAGTATTATGCCTTATCTGTGAAAGTTAACATCTTTGAACAAAACAATTCAGAACACATTTATGTCTAAATTGTAATAAGATTAACTTGTAAAAGGTTTTTTTAACATTTTTAAAGCAACTTATTTCTGAATAAAATAAATGTGTTAAAGAAATATTGTCAACTTGAAAACAGGATCATGCTGAGGGTATTAGAGTTATATAGGTGAAATGCAGAAGAGATAGTAGTTCCCATCTCAAACGGAATAGACAGAAGGAAGGCAAAAAGGTGGAATGATTTGGCTCGTTGCAGCTAAGTAGAACAAATGAAAGTCAAGTTAGTCTGTAGGTAGCAGTAAGAGAGGCAACAGCTTAGGTGTAGCGTAAGAATGACTCATGCATCAATCATTGCCTATATATCCTCAGATGGAGATTGCTGTTTTATAGTAGCATATATATCGAAGCCAAGAAGAATTTATTAAGCACAGCAAAAGATTAAGAACTTCATTTAGAGCTGTAATAACAGCTTGAACCAGTAATTCTTTTTGTGTGGTTTTAGAAATAATAATTTGTTGCTGTCATACACTGGTTTGAAAATGGTTCTGAGTAGTCTAAAATTATAAAGCACTATAACTTTTCAAACTTAATGTAGTAAAATATTTGAAATTTTTTGGTATAATCAGTAAATTTTATTTGTGGAGAATTAAAGTTGTAATTTTCTGGAAGTTACAGTTTTGCTGAACTTCACGTGTTAGTTATGAAATGAAACGAAAGATCGCTTAATGAAACAAAAGTAGGAAAGAAAATTAATTATTTACAAACAGCTGATCTTGCTATTTTGATAAATAACTTTGAGTATAACATATTCTGATCATATAAAATAAAGTAGTAGACTGAAGTGGTAACTTTAAAATATACTGTATTGTTGTCCAGATGATTAAACTGCTGAAATCTAGTGCTTTAATGAAAACAAAAATTAATCACTTAAATTTCTCTTATTTTGCGTACAGTATTTAGTGAATATTTCATTAGAGTTGCAAGTTCATACTATTCTCAAAGTACAATTTAAGGACCACCATTTGATTAATTACTGAGATAGTCCATAAATGAACGAATGATAAATTCAAAGTATGCTTTAATACTGTGTTAGTATCATAACAATGTAAATTTGCATAACTAACTTATAATAATACCTCGGTCGTCAAATCTCAGTTGTAGACACACCTGAAGGCCGATTTTTCTTTGCCTACATTTGAATAATATTATCTGCAATAAGAACAGGGGAAGTTTTCATGTATCAGGGTGCTCCGGTATAATTCCTCCGGAGTTGAGATATTAAGAATGAAAGTTAGCTGTTGCGCTGTACATGAGAAACAGGTTCTACTTTCCTAAGTATATTAAGGTATATACGAAATATCAAAACACAGTTACAGTTTAGAATAACCCAATGAAGGTAACTTCATGCCTGATTAGACTGTGGACCGTTGACAAATAGTCTCGACCACATTAAAGGCTTGGAACCAAAATGTCACTCATTCGATACCTGATTTGGCTCTATTCTCGAATCCCTTCAGGAGAGGAAGTATTAGTTTGGTACTAGTATCCATTATCGGTAACGTTAAATTAGGAAATGTAAGATCTGGAATTTACTTTGGTAAGTAGTTAGATAGGAATTCTTACAGAATGTACTGATCAGAACACTCCAATAGGAGCCCGCGTTTAGAAGAGAAGGTTACACTTAAGTTGTGTTATACTTGTCTCTCTTTTTCAGTGTTAAACATTGCTTTTTCCTTTGATAGTTCTAAGAATACTCTAAAAGGGTTAAATGTTATATCAGTCGTCGTGTGACATGACCTTTTAGTGGGCACTGTCTATATATTTTTCAAAGCATTCGTCATGCATAAGTTTATCATAACATGACACATTTTAATAAAAAGATGCTGACTACAGTAGAAATGCAGTAGAGATGCAACATGTCCAGTGACGTGAACCAAATATAGTAATGAGGAGGAAAATAGAGTGAGAAATTAAATTAGTACATGTGGTTCCAACAGTACTTAAAAATGGAAAAGAAAAAACACGCAGAATGGCTCGGAGCACTATGGGACTTAACATCTGAGATCATCAGTCCCCTAGAACTTAGAACTACTTAAACCTAACTAACCTAAGGACATCACACACATCCATGCCCCAGGCAGGATTCGAACCTGCGACCGTAGCGGTCACGCGTTCCAGACTGAAGCGCCTAGAACCGCACGGCCAGACCGGCCGGCACACGCAGAATATTTAGAACGGAACAAACAGATACAAACAGAAAATAGGAGGGCAGAAGCCTCAACAGATACTAGGTATATTTATCAGTAGACAGAGGAACCTGTTATACAGCAGAAAACATATATATGAGTTATTGAATATCAGAGCGAAAATTTTGAAGTGTAGAACTCATCACAGGTCAAAAAATAAACTTCAGATCCAGAGGAGGCGGAATCAGTTAAGGAGAACAATCCAGAACAAAACAGACAGGCACACATTGATATGTATAAAGTACTGCAAATTCTAGTAGCACAAATTAGCGATATGGATAGCCAACATAAATCACAAGCAATTAATATGACTGAACAGCTTAAAAAACAAACTAGTAGTAACTTACGAATTTAAAGCACAGGCTAAACATGTGAGCGAACAAGGAGGTAAAATTAACCAGAAATTCGAAGATGTAGACAACAAATTAGGTAACTGCCATAACTAATTAAATTCAAATCATGAAAATAGAGACTGATAACCTAAATAAAAATGCTGGTACTCCATTGGGAGAAATCAGTAATATCAATGAAAGATCTGATACTGAAATAGAGAAAATTCAAGAAAATAATAGCCTATCGTAGAAACTAAAGTTCAGGAAAAAATTTCGGGTGTAAAAAAGGCAGTTTTTAAAGGCAAACGAGAATTATTGTTCGCAAATCTAAGAAATTATTAAATGAAAGAGTAAAGAATGTGAAAAAAGTGTAACAACAAAAACTCGGGTAGTGACGAAAAAATTCCGTGACCTCGAAAAGAAAATCAACAGCGCAACTAACTACATGCATAGTATGCAGGATTACCTACAATAAAGTTTTAGGGGATGAAGACAAATTCACCCTTACCGTGAAAACTGTGGATTATAATCAGTATATTTTATCAAAATCTGTGAAAGACTGTTTGCTGATAATCTCATAGATAAGGAAAAAGTCAATATTGTTATTAGCGATTTAGCAGGGATACTAAACAGTGGAGGATCAACCTACACAATGGAGAAATGTCATTTAGCAAGTTTAGACACAAGTCTTTGGGCGAATATGGTCCGAACAAATACAGAACAGTCGTTGGAGTGAATTTATTATCGCTAAGATGTTCGAAGAAAACTCTAAATTACCATGAGAGAATTTTATGAGTCATGGTATAGAAAAGTGCCGCATTTGCGGAAACGAAGATCGGATTCCGAAATAATTACCTGAAGACTCAAAAAGTTATATGGGTAGCAACAACAAATCCTTAAAATCACGATTTTCGGCAGAATGAATACAATAGAAACCGTAGAAACAACAATCACGAGCATGATAACAGAGTAAAAATGGTTCAAAAGGGAAGAGACAGAGGCAGGTTTACGTCAGATAATCGCGCTAAGGGAAATGTATGGCATAATGATTCTACAAATTGTGAAGCCAAAAACTAGGATCCTAAATAACGAAAGTGTGAGGTCATTCACATGAGCGCTAAAAGGAATTCGTTAAACGTTGGTTACACGAAAAATCAGTTAAACCTAAAGGCCGTAAATTCAACTAAATACCTAGGAATTACAATTATGAACAACTTAAATTATAAGGAACACATAGAAAATATTGTGCGGAAGGCAAACCAAAGACTGCGTTTTATTGGCAGAACACCCAGAAAATATAGCACATCTACTAAGGAGACTGCCTACATGCCTACACTGTGCTTGTCCATCCTCTTTTAGAATACTTTTGCGCGGTGTGGGATTCTTACCAGATGGGACTGACGGAGTACATCAAAAAAGTTCAAAGGAGGGCAGCACGTTTTGTATTCCCTTAAATATGGGAGAGAGTGTCACTGAAATGATACATGATTTCGGCTGGACATCGTTAAAAGAAAGTCGTTTTTCGTTGCGATGGAATCTTCTCAAGAAATTCCAGTCACAAACTTTCTCCTCCGAATACGAAAATATTTTGTTGACACCAACATATGTAGGGCGAAACGATCACCACGATAAAATAAGGGAAATCAGAGCTCGTATGGAAAGATATATGTGTTCGTTCTTTCCGAGCGCTATACGAGATTGGAGTAATAGAGAATTGTAAACGTGGTTTGATAAACCCTCTGCCAGACACTTAAATGTGATTTGCAGAGTATCCATGTAGATTTAGATGTAAGATCCGCGAATGTTATGGGCCTGACGGACGCGGGACTTGATACACTACTCAGAAGTAGGACTAATGTTCGGAATAGTCTGGGATACTCGGCTAATGCAGTGCGTGTCAATGCCACCACCGCAACAGATGGTCATATTCGTGAACCACGGTCGGCCAAGAGCAGGAGCGCTTCTCTAGAGAGAGAGAGAGAGAGAAAGAGAGAGAGTGAGTGAGTGAAAACCGCCAGAAGCAAGCAGAAGCGGAAACACCGAGGTCAGTAGTTATGCATACTGTGTATAACGTCACATGGGCGAACATTGACCTACAGCTGATAACAGCTGATGTTTCAGTAGGGCGAGTGGATAATTATTCGCTAGTAGTAAAGTAATTTAAGGCTAATGACAATACTGACAATAAACAAGTATTAAATGAATCGAAGAAAGAGTTGTTCGGAATTGACCACTGGCGTTTACACATAGATTATCTCTATAATAGTTTAAGGCAATGTAATGGCGAAAAATGTGGCGTTGAAATGACAGAAAATTTTAGGGGAACAAGAGGTGAAATGGAAAGTGAGAGATTATTAAAATCAGCTGCGCAGAGTTCGTTTGCTACCGAAAAAAGGAAAAGGTTTATTCGTCAATTAAATCACTCCGTGCAAAGATGAATACATGCGAGAAATCCATAAGGACTACAATCTATATGAAGCACAAGTTGACGTCATACGATAACATAAAGAAGATAGTTTGCATGAAAAACTGTTGGTAAACGAAAAAAATATTGCTGCTCCAGAAGGAAAAGAAGAACTAGTTACAATAGAATGCATTCAACAATGCATAAATCAGGAAACCAGTGTTGGTATGAAGTTTACGATAACATTAAGAACAACTTTTATGCTGAAACCAGAAAGCGACATTCAAGATTCTGACTCAGATGAAGATGAAAGGAGCAACGAGATACGTGATTCAAAAATCGGAGAAGAAGTAATTTATTACAACCTCAGTTCTTCAGAAATGTTAGTACAAAAGAAAGAGCTTACTCCATGTGAAAACCTGCCAAAGTAAGACGTTAAGCAAGAAGAGTAAATTTATGAAGGAATGGTAACATTACCAGATTGTGAAAGAAGTAAAGAAGAAGTGGCTTCTACCCAGGATCCAGAAAAAAATCATGGATGCAAAGAAGGAAAACTACCAGACGAAAATTTCAGTAATCAGCAACGAATGGCTACTATGAAATAATCCACAATCATAACAAGAAAGAAGCCACATGATGAAGAAAATATAGAAATAAACGTCGGAATGACCTAATGGTGGACCAGGATTTACACAGAAAAGAAAAATAAGATATCGATATGAAGATGACTAAACAGACTGTTATTCCTGTAGAAGTTTATGGTTACAAACTACAAGCATTGTTAGATACAAGGCCGCAAATTAGCATGTTGTCTCAGTCATTTTACGAATATATAAAAGACAGACACAGATTAGTAAATATGTCTGTTCAAGGAGTCAGGATTATAGGAGCTACAGGAAAAGGAAGTAAACCTGAAAGGGTACAGTACCGCCCAACATTGAAAATAGGTACGAAATTCTTGTCAGAACAACACATTTTTTGTGTAAAAGTAACTCAATTTCAATTAATACAGCGAAGCCGGATACCAGTGTGGGAAAAAATGACAATTTATTTATTTAATTGATCACATGTGCACTCTCTCAAAATAAATCCCTACATCCAGTTTGGTGAGATCTGTGAAAGGAATGAATGTATGGTCGTCTGCTAACCACAGATAGTGAATCGGAATATATGATCATCTTTGAGTCGATCCTTTGGCTACCTTTGGTGAGACCAAAGAGATGGAAGTTACCAGAGCTTTGAGCGTCTGAAATGTGGCTGACCAATAAGGTAGCAGGGTGCTTCTCCCACTTCGAGAGAGGTGCGAGAGAATCGGAATACGGCCATGTTTCAGGTACTCTGCCGCTGAACTTTCTGCTGTAAAGACCTGTTTTTTTTGTTGTGCTCCGTGATGAAAGAGTGGAGGCATGGTATGGATGTGGAATATTTAAGAGTAGTTAGAATTAATAATTTCTCTTTCACAGGACCTTTTGTGGGGAAAATTACAAAGTGAGGCAGGTAATTTTAAGGGGATTGTAGTAAACCAACGGTCACAAAGAGCCCACGTGTAGTTATAAGTTGAGATACTTCCGTTAGCTTAAGCTGAAATATTTAAGAATTAATAGCGTGTGTACATTAAGCTGAAATATTTAAGAATTAATAGCGTGTGTACAATAAGCTGAAATATTTAAGAAATAGCGTGTGTATCATAAGTTGAAGTATTTAAGAAATATCATTCCGTGTGACGCTAAATTTAAACTCTGAGAGAGAATCAAGGTGAGTCGGCCGTTTTTCCAGCAACGCCACTTGGCTTGCATTGCACAGGAAGACGTGCGTTTATCTCCAGAGTTCACAGGAGGAAAGTAGAATTACAAAGTGGGGCAGTGTCGTGTGAAACTGGGATAAATATTGATTGAAGTGGGAAATCGGAAAGTGATGAAGTTGTAACCGTTCTTTGTGTAACATTTCATATTGTTGTGTTGTGTATGTCTTGTAATTTGGGTATGTGTGTTTTGCATGGGAGTAGCAAGGTAGTTTCGAAAGATTTGTGGGTATGCCTGTTCCTTCTGTATCGCTCGATCTGGAGGAAAGTTTCGTGAGGATTATTGTGAGAGGCGAAGTGTGAGGTATAATAAAAGATCCACCATCCGATCCAGGGAGTGCACTGTTGCGGTAAATAGATTACGAGACCATAGTATAGAGATTCACTAACGTAAAGCCATGCCCACTGGGCGGAATTTCTCATGTGATTTTGTTGTAGGTTGTAGAATTTGTGTGTTGAGGAATAAATCAAATAGTGAAAAGAAAGAGATTGGTGGCCTTTTTCATTAAATTGTATGTTATCGTAATGTCCCGAATTTATATAAAAGCCGTTAAATCAAAGACAAAAGGTAAATGTGGTATTGCCAGAGCGTAGTGTACAGTCAGAGTTCTATAAATCACTGATAGTCAGATGCGTGTTTCCGTTGCGTATTATTCATACAGGAGGATAATTTGTAACTAAATGGTAAGATACGAGAATTCATGTTGCTCGATAAATTAAGGAAGAATCCACTCGCTTGGCAAACCACTCATCTTGCAGGCCTGACTGCTTGATGCCACAGTATGAGAAAGGCAAGTGGGTGCCTCTCATAATTTCGACCCTGCCAGGATTCCGTTTTTTGCCACGATAATTTTGTTACCTGGATATTTAATTTGTTGCCAGGATTCCATTTTTTGCCACGATAATTTTACCTGGATATTTAATTTGTTGCCAGGATTCCGTTTTTTGCCACGATAATTTTGTTACCAGGATATTTAATTTGATGCCAGGATCCCGTTTTTTGCCAGGATAATTTTGTTACCAAGATATTTAATTTGTTGCCAGGATTCCGTTTTTTGCCACGATAATTTTGTTACCAGGATATTTAATTTGTTGCCAGGATTCCGTTTTTTGCCACGATAATTTTGTTACCTGGATATTTAATTTGTTGCCAGGATTCCATTTTTTGCCACGATAATTTTACCTGGATATTTAATTTGTTGCCAGGATTCCGTTTTTTGCCACGATAATTTTGTTACCAGGATATTTAATTTGTTGCCAGGATTCCGTTTTTTTTTGCCACGATAATTTTGTTACCAGGATATTTAATTTGTTGCCAGGATTCCGTTTTTTTTGCCACGATAATTTTGTTACCAGGATATTTAATTTGTTGCCAGGATTCCTTTGCCAGGATCGTTTTTGTTAGGATATTTTGTTGTTAGGGTTTGGTGTTAAGATTTTTTTTATGGAATGTATTGTGATAGCGCTAAGAAGTAAAATTTTTTCTGTTTGCAAATTCTTTCTGGATTGGTGAGGATCTTTTATTTTATTTTATGTAATTAATTGCTACATCGCACAAGGCTGGAAGATCGTTTCATAATTTTTTTTGCGTAATGTCCGTAGTAACTAGGTCGCAGTCGAAAAGTGTAGCCACCATGGAGAATAGCGATTCTGGGGTGGACGTAGCAGTGCAGCAGGAAGTAGCTGTTGACCATGGGTTAATGAGCGAGAAAGACAAACGCTCCGAAGGGGCTGTATTGTTCAGTGGACCGCTGCAAGGGGAACCTTTATGCGGCGGGCTTTGTCCACAAACGCGGGCTTTTCCCGACGACGCGGGCGAGCCGAGACTATGCCAGGTGTGCGGTGAAAGTGCAGCTACCCTTAGCGAAGCTACGGTTTCTCAGGCGAACGAGGTGAGCGCGTCGAAAGTAGGAAATAACGATGTGATACTGCAGTTTTTACAAGCGATGAGTAGGGAGACTAACGAAAGATTAGAAGCGATGAGTAGAGATAATAAAGCGATGAATAGGGAGACTAAGGAAAGATTTGAAGCAACTAACGAAAGATTAGAAGCAATCAGTAGAGATAATAAGGAGAGAGATAGGGAGAATAAGGAGAGAGATAGGGAGGCTAAGGAGAGAGATAGGGAGACTAAGGAGAGATTGGAAGCAAATAAGGAAAGATTGGAGGCAATTGATAAGGGAAATAAAGAGGCAATGAGGAAGATACACACAGTTATCGATGAGCGTCTGCCCGCAGTTAATAATCGGTTAGATGAGGGGGAGGAGAATCTGGGTGCGTCGAAGCAAGTACAGGATGCTGTGAAAGAAAAAGCCAATAATTTGGAGGTACGAATAAGGGCAATAGAGAGCGATATTACAGAACGTAGGGACGTGTTGCCGGATGAGCGAATCAAAGAAGTTGTGGTCAGAATGAATACGATTAGTGCAGAGGTAGAAAAGATTAGTATAAGAGGCGAGACAGGCTCTGACAGTACGCAGCGAGAAGTTTATGCCAACCAGGGGGAGATACAATCGCTATTACAGCTTAAAGAGGCGCAATTAGTAATAAGTAGGAAACATAGTGAAGAACTAGCACAGTTGCAATTAGCGTGCAGCAGCGAAGGTGACACATCACCAGGTAGAGTGGAGAGGGAGATTGAGATAAACTCAAAAAGCGAAAATAGGCAGAAAGAGCAAGACGAATTCACAGAGTCAGAAGAACGGTTGTGTCGGATAAAACAGGTGGTAGACTCAACTGGGTATAGTCCAAGGCTGTCTCAATTTCAAGATTCATTACCTTCATCGTGGGGACTGCTCCTCAAAACGAAGTTTGTGTATAACCATTTGAGGGACGAGGCTAGAGCGAAAATGCAGGAAGTTATTAAAGACTGTAGTAGCTACAAGATGTTTTGTGACAAATTTTTAAATGAATTCTGGTCGAAAAGTAAGCAGGACCAGGTTAAGCAAAGCATATTGATGATGCCAAATTGTAACGAAGGTGGTATAAGAGATCCAGTGTCGTGTTATCAGGAAATGCTGAGACGAAACAGGTATTTGGATGTGCCATACGAAACTGGGGAGCTCATTAGGATCTGTATAACGAAGTTGCCAGTGAGATTGCGCAGAGATATAGTGATAGCAGGCAGAGGCTTGAACGATTCTGCGTCATTTCAGCACTTATTACAGGAACTGGGTAATGAGAGCAATATCGTGAACGGAGACACGACTCATAGGTCAGACAGAGTCGAGGATAGGAACGGCAGAAACTATCAGAATGACAGGAGAGCATGGAATCCTGGTATTTCTTTCTTGTCATAATAGATTGATGGATAGGAGAAACAAATCCAACATATCAGCCCTTAGCATCTTGCCTTAAAACACATGCAGCTGGCGCTGAAAATTGTCTATGTAGCGGACATACTCTACTGATATGTAGGAGTGCAAATACCATACTTCTGATCAGAGAATAAAACACCAGTAATGGAATCTGTTAGGCTGGTCTCTCAGAGCAAAATTTGCGAATTTTTATTTCGAACAGTAATGTAAAAAGGACTGTTTCCTCAAAGAAACCAGTTGCAAAAAATGTTACGTAATAATGCCAATAAGTCCAGTTTAATTAGTGCGATTGGACTATTGCAGGTACTTAACACGTAATGCAAAGAGTCAACATTGTGATCGAAGTTTTTAAATTAGATGCCATCTGATGTCATTGTCGTGGTGACAGTTATAATGAAGTGCTGTGTATGGTTGTTCGGAATCTGGTGTTCGGGAAAGAGGCCACTAGCACCAAAGTTTCTAACACTTGGGCTGTCCCATCTCTCCCAGCTTGTATATTCTCTGCACACATTTAATTTTCATGTAAACTTAGATTCCTAACTAGTACATTCTTTACTGTGTATAGTGGACCACTCAGAGTGAGGCGGATTGTCCATGAAAATGCTGTACTGATTGAGACGATCAAGGGAAAACAATCTCGTGGGCTTCATCACATTTCTAACATCAAATTATGGAAAAGTTAAGGATAGATCTAAAGTAGGCAATTTATGGTAGATAGTGTATTTATTTGTGGTGTGTAACGTTGTGCAGGGTCAAAATCGAACATAAGAATTTTCAGGCGGGATGTCAGGAAGTATGACGGAATAGACTGGTCGAATGAGTCATGAACAGGAGTCGATAGGGTGGTGTATGTACGTATTTTTTGTCATATGAATAAGGATCAAGCAGAAACGACGTGATGATTAATGAGTGGATAAAGATGGTAGATAGATAAGCGACGTGATAAATAGTAGTAGATAAAGGTGATATTTAAGGAGAGAAGCGACGTGAAGCAGTGTGATTAATAAAGAGAGATTCGACGTGATGAAACAGTTGTAAATAAAGGTGAGTAGAATTGAATAATGTGGAGATGTCTTAGATGTATGTTACAGAGAGACCTGTGTATGCTGCAATAGAGATTGATGCGAATGGCGAAGGAAGACCAGGAAATGATGGAGTAATGGACGGACGGAGAGCCGAAATACGAATGAAGAGATGAGGACAACTGCACAATGAGAAAGGACATAAAGGGAGTATGAGATCCAGATGGTGAACGTTGTGGAATACTGACATGAAATGTCGCAATTTTAAAGTGATACTCAGCAGGAGGAATAGTCGGTAAAGCGAATGCAGAGATAAGCCGACGGAGAGAGGTGCCAGAGTGAAAGGACGAATTCGGAGACTGGAATGCTATCTCCGAAACAGCTTCATGTGTTATGTGGTTGAGTATAAGAGAGGAAAGGTATGGTATGTTGTGAGTGTGGTGGTGTTATAAGTATAAGGGAGCAAAGGTATGGTATGTTGTCGTGAGTGTGGTGGTGTTAAGGTTAACTGACTTCTAGACCTATTCTGTTAGTGTATTAATGGATTGAATGAGAAGGAAAATGTGATGTCTGGTGAGTGAGAGTCGTAGAGTAGTGTGATCAATGCGCCCACTCCTGTAAAGGGGATCCTACCGATCTGTAACTAAAACATTATTGTGTATTGTTTGATTTGGATGAACCTCGATGGCAGGTCAGGATTTGACATCATGTGGATGGTTCATACAAGTCCTAGAAATGTTGTTATATATAATAAAATGTAAAATGTATAAAGAGATACTAATTTCAGTCTGTCACAAACACAAAGGTGCATTGTATGTTGTAGATTTAGAGTCACCAGTTTCTAAAATGTTTATTGTCTTAGGATGTTAAAGTAGTTTAATATTTAATAACCTGTGTTAGGTAATTGTGAGCTGTATAGATTATTTCTTATTTTTTTGTTAGAACATTTTCAAGTGGTATTAATTTCAATCTGTCACAAGCACAAAGGTGCATTGTATGTTGTAGATTTAGTCATCAGTTTCAAAAAAAATGTTTGTTGTGTTAGGATGTGAAAGTAGTTTACTATTTAATAACATGTGGTAGGTAATTGTGAGCTATGTAGATTATTCTTATTTTTTGTTAGAACACTTTCAAGGGGTATTAATTTCAGTGTGTCACAAGCACAAAAGTTCATTGTATATTGTAGTTTTAGGATAAAGTTTCTAATATTTTCACTGTGATAGGATGTTAGAGTAGCCTACTATTTGGTATTGTAATTATGAGCTGTATAGATTGTTTATTATTCCTTTTGTTTTTTTTTTTACACTTTCATGTTTTGTATGAGGGACGACAGGTACAATGAATAGCACGAGTGTGGGCTGTCTATAGAAAAGAGATAAATGTTGATGTTGTATGTGTAGAAAACTAGGGTGTATAATTTTAATGTAAGAATTTCCTTTTGTCTGTAATGTTGCGAGATGCACGGAAGGCTAAATGATTGGGTGTCGTAACGCCCATACCGCTAGCGGGCCGAGCTGCCGATGCCATGGCGACAGGCGACAGAGCCGCGGCACTCCCCACTCCACTGTCGGACGGGGTACACTCCACGCGCCCGCTACAGCAGGTCAACGGCCTGGGGCGACACGCACGTACCACTGGCCATTCATGAGTTCCGCCACCCTTACGACTGGGGAAGGTATCCCGCGGAGGCAACAGCGGGTGGTTTCTTCTGCTCAACGGCGCGCGCAGCGGCGCTACTGCAGAATGGACGAGGCGCGGCAGAGCCCAGCGAGCATTTTTTTTACCAGCAGCTAATAACTAGTACTGGACTCTGGAGCCGTGAAACAAGATGACTGCGACTTTCCATAATGTGGAAAGTGAAGGACTGGTGTTTCCACGTTGTGAGTGGTGGAAAAGATTTTGTCTTTAGCAGACAGGACGATCGTTTTGTTTTGTCTTGACCACTGAATGGTGGGATCCATAAACTTTTGGCAGTGACTTGTTAAGTGTGCTTTGTGAATTGCACGTGGGACACTTGGTATACTTAGAGGACAGTTGTCGTTTGGTGAACAATTATTGTATGAAGGCAAGAAACTAGAGTGGGACATTGACATTTGCGTCTGTAGTAGGAGACATTTCTTGAACTGGTGCGGGAATAAGTGCTGTTTGTTGAAACTTACGACTTTTAATTACACCATGAACTGAAAGGACAGAACCGTGGGTAATAGTAGTTGTAGGGCCATTTTTTTGGACGAACAGATTCGTGTGGATGGTACTCTGACAGTGACTATGACATTTGTGTTTAATGTGAGATACAGTTTACTGTTCAGTGCGTGTTCAAAATGCCGATTTGAGTGACTCAAAGACTTTCGTCCGGGTAACCATGGGAGAGCTTTGACACCGAGACAGTGGTTCTAGGAAAACTATCAGCAACTTTTTGACCCCAAGAAAATCACAGAATGAAAGGTTTCCGTGTGACTCGCAAGATAGGGAATAATGTATTTGTAAATGTGTAAATGTTTTTTTTATGTGTTTCATTCCTGAAGGGACAGCAAGTGTAATTGTATTTCATCAACATTTGTGTTTAGAATAGTTAGTGTTTGTTTTTTGTCTGTTCTGGGTTATCAAGTTCACGTAGCATGTTTATTAGAATATTTGGTACAATGATGCTCTAATTATAAGCCAGTGACGTAATACTAACGTAGCGGCTCTTGTTGCATTGGTCAGTAAGGTTGTCACAGGGGACAAGAGTTTGCATTGCACAACAAAATATCGGAATTAACTGATGTATTTTGATGTCGTCCATAGTAATAATCTTGTTGGTGTTTTGACTGAAGCCACTTATTTTTATTATCACAGTGGTGACATTTCACATTAAAGTGTAACGAAGGCTAGTCGAAATGCAAGTTCTTGTCGTCTATATGTGTGACAACAGAGAAAGTATTTTTTATTTGTCTTAGAATTATTGAAATTTGGATTACTCATAAAAATAACGAAGATCCCAGTAACTAAATCAAAATTTTATCTCAAGATTATTTTTTCATTTCTATGATGTGATGTTTTATTTGTCATGTAGATTGTTGTAAATTTGTATGTGTACGTTACTCCGGATTGTGGAGAGTACAATAATGCAACAACTGCCAATTTGGTAAAGTAACAACATTTGGTCGTCAATTTGAGGTCACCAGGGGCTAAGGTCTCCTCCTGGTTATTTTGATGAATTGCTACGTTTGTTTTAATACAATTTTCTTAAAAAAAAAAAAAATGTTCGGAACTACCCTCGCATTGCAAGGATAGTACCGTGCCATTTTTTTCTGCATGGGTAGCCGGTGGTGAAAGGGTACAGTACCGCCCAACATTGAAAATAGGTACGAAATTCTTGTCAGAACAACACATTTTTTGTGTAAAAGTAACTCAATTTCAATTAATACAGCGAAGCCGGATACCAGTGTGGGAAAAAATGACAATTTATTTATTTAATTGATCACATGTGCACTCCCTCAAAATAAATCCCTACATCCAGTTTGGTGAGATCTGTGAAAGGAATGAATGTATGGTCGTCTGCTAACCACAGATAGTGAATCGGAATATATGATCATCTTTGAGTCGATCCTTTGGCTACCTTTGGTGAGACCAAAGAGATGGAAGTTACCAGAGCTTTGAGCGTCTGAAATGTGGCTGACCAATAAGGTAGCAGGGTGCTTCTCCCACTTCGAGAGAGGTGCGAGAGAATCGGAATACGGCCATGTTTCAGGTACTCTGCCGCTGAACTTTCTGCTGTAAAGACCTGTTTTTTTTGTTGTGCTCCGTGATGAAAGAGTGGAGGCATGGTATGGATGTGGAATATTTAAGAGTAGTTAGAATTAATAATTTCTCTTTCACAGGACCTTTTGTGGGGAAAATTACAAAGTGAGGCAGGTAATTTTAAGGGGATTGTAGTAAACCAACGGTCACAAAGAGCCCACGTGTAGTTATAAGTTGAGATACTTCCGTTAGCTTAAGCTGAAATATTTAAGAATTAATAGCGTGTGTACATTAAGCTGAAATATTTAAGAATTAATAGCGTGTGTACAATAAGCTGAAATATTTAAGAAATAGCGTGTGTATCATAAGTTGAAGTATTTAAGAAATATCATTCCGTGTGACGCTAAATTTAAACTCTGAGAGAGAATCAAGGTGAGTCGGCCGTTTTTCCAGCAACGCCACTTGGCTTGCATTGCACAGGAAGACGTGCGTTTATCTCCAGAGTTCACAGGAGGAAAGTAGAATTACAAAGTGGGGCAGTGTCGTGTGAAACTGGGATAAATATTGATTGAAGTGGGAAATCGGAAAGTGATGAAGTTGTAACCGTTCTTTGTGTAACATTTCATATTGTTGTGTTGTGTATGTCTTGTAATTTGGGTATGTGTGTTTTGCATGGGAGTAGCAAGGTAGTTTCGAAAGATTTGTGGGTATGCCTGTTCCTTCTGTATCGCTCGATCTGGAGGAAAGTTTCGTGAGGATTATTGTGAGAGGCGAAGTGTGAGGTATAATAAAAGATCCACCATCCGATCCAGGGAGTGCACTGTTGCGGTAAATAGATTACGAGACCATAGTATAGAGATTCACTAACGTAAAGCCATGCCCACTGGGCGGAATTTCTCATGTGATTTTGTTGTAGGTTGTAGAATTTGTGTGTTGAGGAATAAATCAAATAGTGAAAAGAAAGAGATTGGTGGCCTTTTTCATTAAATTGTATGTTATCGTAATGTCCCGAATTTATATAAAAGCCGTTAAATCAAAGACAAAAGGTAAATGTGGTATTGCCAGAGCGTAGTGTACAGTCAGAGTTCTATAAATCACTGATAGTCAGATGCGTGTTTCCGTTGCGTATTATTCATACAGGAGGATAATTTGTAACTAAATGGTAAGATACGAGAATTCATGTTGCTCGATAAATTAAGGAAGAATCCACTCGCTTGGCAAACCACTCATCTTGCAGGCCTGACTGCTTGATGCCACAGTATGAGAAAGGCAAGTGGGTGCCTCTCAAACCTACTAAGACACAAGTGTTATTGAAATTCAAAATAAAAGATCAAACATTTAAACATGATGTCTTAGTGATTTCACAACTGAGCACTGAAATAATTCTGGGTATTGACTGTTTGTATAAACAAAAAGCAACCATTAACTGTGTCAATGAAATTATCAGCGCAAAGAATAAGGGAGAAAGTATGAACGTAGATCTTGAAAGTAGAAGAGAGTTTACAACGGGAATTTACCTCCATGGTGTTAGAAATAGCTTCTGAAAATGACGGATTATCTGAAGTATTGGACCGATGATTGTTAGTGCATAGGTTGTGTAGTAACCACATTGAAAATCACACCATCACCTACAGCAAATGGTTAACAAGTTTATTTCTATATGTAGTAACAGCTTAAAACTGTAAATTTTTGTGTGTGTTTTTAGAAATAATGATTTCTTCCTACCACACACTGGTTCAAAGACCTAGACAGGGTCAAGTCCGAGTGAAAACGAATCACAGTATCCTACAAATATAAAGAACTATAATTTTGTAATCTTAATCTAGTAAAATATTTTGAAATTTGTTTTGCATAATCAGTAAATGTTATTTCTGGGGAATTAAATTTATAGTTTTTCTGGAAGTTAAAATTTTGCTTAACTCCACTTGTTAGCTACGAAATGCAAAAAAGGATCAATTAATGAAAACAAAAATAGGAAAGAAAATTATTTACTCAAAAACAAAAGATCTTATGATTTTCATACATAACTTTGAGTGCAGCGTATCTGATAATGTAAAATAATGCAGTACACTGAAATGGTTATTGTAAAATATACTATACTGTAGTATAAACAATTGAACTGCTGAAATCCAGTCCTATAATCAACATAGAAAGTAATCAGTTAGATCTGTCTTATTTTTCGGGCAGTGTTTAGCACAGATTTCATAATAATTGACAGTTTCTAGCATTCTCAGTCAAAATACAGTCTAAGGGCCAGAATTTGGTTAACTGCTAAGATGGTCCATAAATGAAAGAGTGATAACTTCAAAGTATGTGTTAATACCGTGTAAGTATCGTAAGACAGTAATTCTGCTTAACTAACTTAGAATAATAACTCGTTCTTAAAATCTTAGTTTTAGAGACCCCTCAAGGCCGATTTTAGTTTCCTTGCACTTGAATAATACGATCTACACAAAGAATAGATGAAGTGTTAATATATCTGGGTGCTGTAGTATAATTCCTCTGGAGTTGACAAAGCAGGGATGAAAGTTAGCTCTTGTGCTGTACATGAGAATCTGGTTCTACTTTCCTAAGTACAGTAAGATACATGCAAACAGAAAATAACAATTTCGCTTTAGAATAATACAGTTAAGGTAATTTCGTGCTTAATTAGACTGGCGACGCTTCATAACTAGTCTGATACTTGTATGCATTAGACATACACTACATCGTCAAACGAATTTTTAAAATTCCTTTAAAAGGGGAAACGTTAACTTAGGGAATGTGATTTAGAATGTACTTTCAGGATAACTTTTATAGGAATTCTTAGAGAAGGTGCTGATCCGAAGATACCGACAGGAGGTCACATTTAGAAGAGAAGTTACACATGGATAGTGTTGTACTTACCTTTCTGTGACAGGATGTTTTAATGCTACACGTGGTTTTTTCCTGTGAGAGTACTAATAATACCATAGAACAGTTAGATGTTATAATACGTGTACTACATCACGGATGACAATGATTCAACTAATCATTTAGGATGTCGAGACTTTTATATTGAATTCAAATGGTTAGTTAGTGAAACAATTCACAATGCCATGGTCACTTACTGCACACGAATTTGAAAGGTCTACAAAAGGAAATGTACTGTACTATTCCACATAGTAATCAATTGTCTGCCTTGTTCGCAGATGTGCGACCGCTCCTGATGCGTCCACATCCTTCCATCGCCAATTCTGGTCTCACGTTTCGTGTTTCTTCAGCTTAACGCAGGCTTCTCTTCCTTCTGCCCCAGCCAACGAGATGCCAGGAAGAACAGCACAGCTGAAGAAATGCGTCAGTTTCCTTAGCCTCAGATGCACCAGTTGGGGACAAAGTAATGTTGTTACCTTATAAGACAACATCATCACCATGCAAGATTATTACCTTCGGTTGAATGACAGCTTCACCTTGCGTTTTGTAACAAATTCATTCGCTTAGGCTGGATATCATGTTACCTGCAAGAACACGATTGTTTAGGAAGTTGTGTCAAACTTATGAATCCCAGAACCTCTAAGTGTTGAGCGATTGATTTCTTCTGTAGGTGCTTTCTTTTCTATATTGTTTTGCTCATCCATGGGTGTGTGTGTGTGTGTGTATGCATGAGTGTTTTCTGTTCTTTTTTGCCCCTTGTATCTACAAATTGTCTTGAACGATAGTCTTTGCTATAGTTTGAAGTATCGTTAAGTGGTCAATACCATTAACACAAAGCGACTTCCTACCCCACTCTGATGATGTTGTATGCGATAACATAGGCAAAATCTCTTACTATCGCGCCGGCCGGAGTGGCCGAGCGGTTCTAGGCGCTACAGTCTGTAGCCGCGCGACCGCTACGGTCGCAGGTTCGAATCCTGCCTCGGGCATGGATGTGTGTGATGTCCTTAGGTTAGTTAGGTTTATGTAGTTCTAAGTTCTAGGGGACTGATGACCTGAGCAGTTAAGTCCCATAGTGCTCAGAGCCATTTGAACCATTGAAAGTAATGTTGTTATCTTATAAGACAACATCATCACCATGCAAGATTATTACCTTCGGTTGAATGACAGCTTCACCTTGCGTTTTGTAACAAATTCATTCGCTTAGGCTGGATCGCCCCCAGCAGACCGTCCCAAATTACACTGCACATACAGTAAACGTGGGATGTGAGCTGTTGCTCGTTAGCGCTCTGAGATTATCGTATACCACGTTTTAAAGTTACTGCACGTGTGGTCTGTATAAATACACTGACGGGAGTTGATGTTAATTGGTAGTTGCCTGATTTTCTGTATTTCTCCGTAGCTGTGTCATGAGTTCAAAGACTTTTCTGAATTTGTTGTCTGTACAGCATCCGATCTGAAGTGCACATTTTTAAATATTTTGTTGTTGTAAATGAATATGCCACGTTTGAGATATTTTTTTGCATATGGGCGAGAGGAAAAACTCCTTTTCGGCTGTTTCACGTGGCTCGGTACTGACTGAAGTTAATGTTCGCCACATATCTCGGCACAAAGACTTGACGTCACTTGATTTTAATTTAAAGTGTGATTTTGCCCTTATCGGTTATTGTCAACACTACCGATACCAACCAACGTTATAAGATTGGTCACTGATGCACTTCATCTCCATACCGAAGGATCGGTATCTTTCCTCTTTATGGTCAAAATTACTGGTGTGTGTTGTAACCTCTGTCCCCTCGGTGCACACCCGGCGATAGTATCCGTTCGTGGCCAAGACGACGAAGGCTTTATCAAAGAGAGTCTTCCGGCTTCCTTGTGCAACGCTTGTCCCAGTACAGCTAATGTGTCCATTCCATTCCACCGAACGTTGCTTTTATGCCCCTCTGTTCTTTTTCACTACTTTCTTCGCGTTACCTATGTACATCTATCCACAGTCACACGGTAGTCCACACAGGGTGCCCACAAACATTTTGAAAACTTGTATGGGTGTTGGTGGGGAGATTGTCATGAGACAAAATTGTTACAAAAAATTCGGTACATTTTACCGTTTCCGAGTTATTTACTACTGAATTACCCAATTAGGACGCTGCGAACAGAAATTGAAGCAGTTTGCTAGAGAGAATTACTGTTAGTTGTGGGATTAGCCGAGCAGTCTAAGGCGCTGCAGTCATGGACTGTGCGGCTGGTTCCGGCATAGGTTCGAGTCCTCCCTCGGGCATGGACATTTGTGTTTGTCCTTAGGATAATTTAGGTTAAGTAGAGTGTAAGCTTAGGGACTGATGACCTTAGCAGTTACGTCCCATAAGATTTCACACATTTGAACTTTTTTTTTTTCTCATGGCGTAGATGACAGAGCACGAGACTGCTCAATCTTTGTCTCTGGTTCGACCCTACAATTTTTGTATCGCTGTCCTGTTCGGTTTTAGGAAACCAAGCGAAGTACACGTTTAGCGACATGGTCTCTGGCGGGCCGCTTGAATTTGCGGGCGCTACGACCTGATTGGCTAACTTTAAAGTTAAGTAACCCGCAAACGGCGTAACGAATCGAATTTTTTGCTTCACAATTATTCTTCAGCACAACGTACTCTGCAACACCCTTAGAAGTTTTTCAGACTGTTTCTGACCATACTGCATATCCACGCTACTCACGACTGGAGAGTGGCCTTGACCAGCGTTAACCATTCCTGTATACTGCTTGGAAAAATAGAACATAAATAGAAATCACAAAGACAAAGTCACGGAGGAAAACAGCCTTCGTTCATATCTATGTCTGACGAAGGTCTTAAAATGAAGCGTTTAAGTTTACAGTTTACATTTGCTGATGGCGTTTGTCCTCTGTTTCCAGCACAGCTAATGTTCGTAGTAAGTTTAAAGCACGAATATCTGACCTCTACACTAGTTAGCAGAGATCTCATTAGTAAATCTTAGCTCGCTGGTATTGAATTACCAGGACGTATACTCCGAAGTCCTAATGTACCTAACAGTACCTAACACTGTTGTAAAATCTGAGCGTTCTTTTTCTAAAATCAAATACTACTTACGTTCTACAGTGAGTCAGCAACGGGTATCCGGCTTGACAACACTACCAACAGGAAGCGAAGGAGTACGAAACACTGATTTTCTGAAAATAGGCTCTTTTTCATTAACATAAATAAGAAAAAAAATATTGAGAGAAAAATTTAACCCACTAAGCACATGCACTTTATTAGCAATTCATATTGAATATGGAATGCACAGATATGAAATAAATTTAAATTAACTTTATGTATTCTGTGTTGTAAGTAAATAGTTGATAATGTTTGTATTTTGAATGTGAGAAGGAGGTCTCACAAATTTTCATAAACAGAACTATTTGCTTTCATATTTCTTTAAAATTTAGATTGTGTAGTTAGCAGTATTTCCTATGCACGATGATACAGAAATTAAGAGACGTTTGTAATACCGATACATCAGAGAAAATATTGCTAAGACTATATTTCCTTTTAGTATTATAAAGTAATTAGACTAATATTTGAAATACTTTTTATTACTTTGTTTACGTTTTTCCGTAAGAGACAATATTTTTACAGCATTTTTTTTACACTACTAGCCATTAAAATTGCTACACCACGAAGATGACGTGCTACAGACGTGAAATTTAACCGACAGGAAGACGATGCTGTGATATGCAAATGATTAGCTTTTCAGAGCATTCACACAACGTTGGCGGCGGTGACGCCACCTACAACGTGCTGACATGAGGAAAGTTTCCGACCGGTTTCTGATACACAAACAGCAGTTGACCGGCGTTTCCTGGTGAAACGTTGTTGTGATTCCACGTGTAACGAGGAGAAATGCGTACCATCACGTTTCCGACTTTGGTAAATGTCGGATTGTAGCCTATCACGATTGCGGTTTATCGTATAGTGACATTGCTGCTGACTGTTAGCAGAGTATGGACTCGATGGGTTCAGGAGGGTAATACGGAACGCCGTGCTGGATCTCAACGGCCTCGTATCACTAGCAGTTGAGATGATAGGCATCTCATCCGCATGGTTGCAACGGATCGTGCAGCCACGTCTCGATCCCTGAGTCAACAGATGGGGACGTTTGCAAGACAACAACCATCTGCACGAACAGTTCGACGACGTTTGCAGCACAATGGACTATCAGGTCGGAGCCCATGGCTGCGGTTACCCTTGACGCCGCATCACAGACAGAAGCGCCTGCGATGGTATACTCAACGACGAACCTGGGTGCACGAATGGCAAAACGTCATTTTTTCGGATGAATCTAGGTTCTGTTTACAGCATCATGATGATCGCATCAGTGTTTGGCGACATCGCGGTGAACGCATATTGGAGGCTTGTATTCGTCATCGACATACTGGCGTATCACCCGCCGTGATGGTATGGGGTGCCATTGGTTACACGTCTCGGTCACCTCTTGTTCGCACTGACGGCACTTTGAACAGTGGACGTTACATTTCAGATGTGCTACGACCCGTGTCTCTACCCTTCATTCGATCCCTGTGAAACCCTACATTTCAGCAGGATAATGCACGACCGTATGTTGCAGGTCCTGTACGGGCCTTTCTGGATACAGAAAATGTTCGACTGCTGCCCTGCCCAGCACATTCTCCAGATCTCTCACCAATTGAAAACGTCTGCTCAATGGTGGTCGAGCAACTAGCTAGTTACAATACGCCAGTCACTACTCTTGGTGAACTGTGGTATCGTGTTGAAGCTGCATGGGCAGCTGTACCTGTACACGCCATCCAAGCTCTGTTTGACTCAATGCCCAGGCGTATGAAGGCCGTTATTACGGCCAGAAGTGGTTGTTCCTGGTACTGATTTCTCAGGATCTATGCACCCAAATTGCGTGAAAATGTAATCACATGTCAGTTCTAGTATAATATATTTGTCCAATGAATACACGTCTATCATCTGCATATCTTATTGGTGTAGCAATTATAATGGTCAGTTGTATATTTAACACTAAGCAGTTTCGAACTAAAGAAGAGATGAAAGGGGATCATTCGTGCAGTGGTATGGGCTGCAAATGGGGAAAACCACTGACATTATCGACTTTGACAAAGGAAATTTTTTATGGCCCAACACCTGAGAATGAGCATCTCGAAATGGGCGAAGTCGATCGGCTCTTTGGATGCTACTGTCGTGAGAGTCGGTGGAAAATGGATCAAGGACGCTGCAACCACAGTAGGCGACAACGTGTTGGATCTCCACACCTCATTACAGAACTTGAAGATCAGAGGCCTGCCCATTCTGTGATGCAGGACAGGCGGCGATCTGTGGTACATCTGACGACAGAATACAATGTTCGTGCAGGTACGAGTATTTCCGTGCACACCATTCAACTAACATTGTTGAACATGGGTTTCCGTACCAGACGACCACTGCCTGTTCTCATGTTGAGTTAAAGACATCAGCAAGCGAGGTGATTCAGTGGTTAGCACACTAAAATCGCATTCTGGAGGACCACAGTTCTAACCCCATTACGGCCATCCAGATTTAGGTTTTCCGTGATTTCCTAAATCACTTTAAGAAAATGTCTGACTGGTTCCTTTGGAGAGGGCGTGGCTGATTTCTTTCTCCAACCTTATGCAAGCTTGTGCTTCGTCTCTAAAGACTTCGTAGTCGACGGGCCGTTATACTCTCATCTTTCGTCCTTTTTCATCGACAACGTCAAGTGCTACTACAATGGGTACGGGATCATTGAGATTTGACCGAGGATCAATGAAAACGTTCCGCCCGGTCGGACGAATCACGGTTTTCGTTCCACCATGTTGACGGTCGTGTCCAGATACACCGTCATCCAGACGAACGTCTACTCTAAATATGCATCGCAGGTAGTACTATGCTGTGAGCGACATTACCTGGACTTAAGTGGTTCACTTCCATGACAGCTACGGACTAAGGAAACATTACTGTGGACAGACTGCATCCTTTCATGCTTGATGTCTTCCCCAACGACTTCAGCATCTTCCAGTAGAACAATTTTCCGTGTCACAAGATCAGGATCGTGCCACTTGTCGAATCCATGTCAGGTAGAAACGCTGAAGTACGGCTCTATAAAGGTGAACCAATCCGCTGTGGTAGTCATAACGATTTGAAACCTCAATGTATATGTGCCTACAACGTTGGTTGCTCAAATGGTTCAAATGGCTCTAAGCACTATGGGACTTAACATCTGAGGTCATCAGTCCCATAGACCTAGTACTACTTAATCCTAACTAACCTGAGGACATCACACATATCCATGCCTGAGGCAGGATTAGAACCTGCCACCGTAGCAGCAGCGCGGTTCCGGACTGAAGCGCCGAGAACCGCTTCCACAGCGGCCGGCACATTCGTTGTTACCCATGAAACATAATGAAATTTAAATTTTATGTTGTTCGTGTAATCGCATCTGTTTTGAAGAGTACATCTTTCTAAACACTGTAAAATGTAAAGGTCATTTCCGATAAAGAGCACTGACCTTTCAGGCATAATTACTGTTTTTACGTTATTCATAATTAAGATCTACATCTACATCTACATGATTATTCTGCAATTCACATTTAAGTGCTTGGTAGAGGATTCATCGAACCACAATCATACTATCTCTCTACCATTCCACTCCCGAACAGCGCGCGGGAAAAACGAACACCTAAACCTTTCTGTTCGAGCTCTGATTTCTCTTATTTTATTTTGATGATCATTCCTACCTATGTAGGTTGGGCTCAGCAAAATATTTTCGCATTCGGAAGAGAAAGTTGGTGACTGAAATTTCGAAAATAGATCTCGCCGCGACGAAAAACGTCTTTGCTTTAATGACTTGCATCCCAACTCGCGTATCATATCTGCCACACTCTCTCCCCTATTACGTGATAATACAAAACGAGCTGCCCTTTTTTGCACCCTTCCGATGTCCTCCCTCAATTCCACCTGGTAAGGATCCCACACCGCGCAGCAATATTCTAACAGAGGACGAACGAGTGCAGTGTAAGCTGTCTCTTTAGTGGACATGTTGCATCTTCTAAGTGTCCTGCCAATGAAACGCAACCTTTGGCTCGCCTTCCCCACAATATTATCTATGTGGTCTTTCCAACTGAAGTTGTTCGTAATTTTAACACCCAGGTACTTAGTCGAATTGACAGCCTTGAGAATTTTACTATTTATCGAGTAATCGAATTCCAACGGATTTCTTTTGGAACTCATGTGGATCACCTCACACTTTTCGTTGTTTAGCGTCAACTACCACCTGCCACACCATACAGCAATCTTTTCTAAATCGCTTTGCAACTGATACTGGTCTTCGGATGACTTTACTAGACGGTAAATTACAGCATCATCTGCGAACAACGTAAGAGAGCTCCTCAGATTGTCACCCAGGTCATTTATATAGATCAGGAACAGCAGAGGTCCCAGGACGCTTCCCTGGGGAACATCTGATATCACTTAAGTTTTACTCGATGATTTGTCATCTATTACTACGAACTGCGACCTTCTGACAGGAAATCACAAATCAAGTCGCACAACTGAGACGATACCCCGTAGGCCCGCAGCTTGATTAGAAGTCGCTTGTGAGGAACGGTGTCAAAAGCTTTCCGGAAATCTAGAAATACGGAATCAACTTGAGGTCCGCTGTCGATAGCGGCCATTACTTCGTGCGAATAAAGAGCTAGCTGCGTTGCACAAGAACGATGTTTTCTGAAACCATGCTGATTACGTATCAATAGATCGTTCCCTTCGAGGTGATTCATAATGTTTGAATACAGTATATGCTCCAAAACCCTACTGCAAACCGACGTCAATGATATAGGTCTGTAGTTCGATGGATTACTCCTACTACCCTTCTTAAGCACTGGTGCGACCTGCGCAATTTTCCAATCTGTAAGTACAGATCTATCGGTGAGCGAGCGGTTGTATATGATTGCTAAGTATGGAGCTATTGTATCAGCGTAATCTGAAAGGAACCTAATCGGTATACAATCTGGACCTGAAGACTTGCCCGCATCAAGCGATTTGAGTTGCTTCGCAACCCCTAAGGTATCTACTTCTAAGAAACTCATGCTAGCAGCTGTTCGTGTTTCGAATTCTGGAATATTCCATTCGTCTTCCCTGGTGAAGGAATTGCGGAAAACTGCGTTCACTAACTCCGCTTTAGCGGCACAGTCGTTGGTAACAGTGCCATCGGCACTGCGCAGCGAAGGTATTGACTGCGTCTTGCCGCTTGTGTACTTTACATACGACCAGAATTTCTTCGGATTTTTTACCAAATTTCGAGACAATGTTTCGTTGTGGAACCTATTAAAGACATCTCGCATTGAAGCCCGTGCAAAATTTCGCGCGTCTGTAAATTTTAGCCAATCTTCGGTATTTCGCGTTCTTCTGAACTTTGCATGCTTTTTCCGCTGCCCCTGCAACAGCGTTCGGACCTGTTTTGTGTACCATGGGGGTTCAGTTCCATCTCTTACCGGTTTATGAGGAATGAATCTCTCAATTGCTGTTGCTACTATATATTTGAATTTGAACCACATCTCGTCTACATTTGCATAGTCAGTTCGGAAGGAATGGAGATTGTCTCTTAGGAAGGCTTCTAGTGACACTTTGTCCGCTTTTTTAAATAAAATTATTTTGCGTTTGTTTCTGGTGGATTTGGAAGAAACGGTATTGAGCCTAGCTGCAACGACCTTGTGATCACTAATAACTGTATCAGTCATGATGCTCTCTATTAGCTCTGGATTATTTGTGGCTAAGAGGTCTAGTGTGTTTTCGCAACCATTTACAATTCGCGTGGGTTCGTGGACTAACTGCTCGAAATAATTTTCGGAGAAAGCATTAAGTCAATCTCGGCCGGCCGAAGTGGCCGTGCGGTTCTAGGCGCTGCAGTCTGGAACCGCGAGACCGCTATGGTCGCAGGTTCGAATCCTGCCTCGGGCATGGATGTTTGTGATGTCCTTAGGTTAGTTAGGTTTAATTAGCTCTAAGTTCTAGGGGACTAATGACCTGAGAAGTTGAGTCCCATAGTGCTCAGAGCCATTTGAACCATTCTTTAAGTCAATCTCGGAAGATGTTTTCTGCCTACCACCGGTTTTGAACAAGTATTTTTGCCAACATATCGAGGGAAGGTTGAAGTCCCCACCAACTATAACCGTATGAGTGGGGTATTTATTTGTTACGAGACTCAAATTTTCTCTGAACTGTTCAGCAACTATATCATCGGAGTCTGGGGGTCGATAGAAGGAGCCAATTATTAACTTAGTTCAGCTGTTAAGTATAACCTCCACCCATACCAATTCGCACGGAGTATCTACTTCGACTTCACTACAAGATAAACCACTACTGACAGACACAAACACTCCACCACCAATTCTGCCTAATCTATCTTTCCTGAATACCGTCTGAGACTTCGTAAAAATTTCTGCACAACTTATTTCATGCTTCAGCCATCTTTCTGTACCTATAACGATTTCAGCTCTGTGCTTTCTATTAGCGCTTGAAGCTCAGGGACTTTCCCAGCACAACTACAACAATTTACAACTACAATTCCGACTGTTCCTTGATCCAAGCACGTCCTGTATTTGCCATGCACCCTTTGAGATTGCAGCCCACCCCGTACTTTCCCGAGGCCTTCTAACCTAAAAAACCGCCCAGTCCACGCCACACAGCCTCCGCTACCCGTGTAGCCGCCAGTTGAGTGTAGTGAACTCCTAACCTATTCAGCGGAACCCGAAACCCCACCACCCTATGGCGCAAGTCAAGGAATCTGCAGCCAACACGGTCGCAAAACCGTCTGAGCCTCTGATTCAGACCCTCCACCCGGCTCTGCACCAAAGGTCCGCAGTCGGTTCTGTCAACGATGCATATGGTGAGCTCTGCCTTCATCCCGTAAGCAAGACCGGCAGCCTTCACCAAATCAGATAGCCGCTGGAATCCAGAGAGAATTTCCTCAGATCGAAAGCGACACATGTTATTAGTGCCGACATGTACCACCACCTGCAGCTGGCTGCACCCTGTGCTCTTCATGGCACCCGGAAAGACCCTTTCCACATCAGGAATGACTCCTCCCGGAATGCACACGGAGTGCACACTGGATTTCTTCCCCTCCTTAGCCGCCATATCCCTAAGGAGCCCCATTACGCGCCTAGCATTGGAGCTCCCAACCACCAATAAACCCACCCTCTGCGATTGCCCGGACCTTGAAGACTGAGACTCATCCTCTGCCACAGGGCAGGTAGCTGCATCTGGCTCAGCCAGAGGCAGTACCTGAAACCTGTTTGTCAGACGCATCAGGGAGGCTTTCTGATCAGCCTCCGGGAACGTGTTTCGCTGCCTGCCACGCCTTGGAATGATCTCCCAATCAACCACAGGCGAGGGTTCAGCCCCACTACGGACAGCAACCGGGGCAGCCACAGCGGCAGAGCGATCTGGGGACAGATGGGACGAGGTTGACATTCCCGTGATACCCAAGTCCGGCTCCCCACAGTGGTGCCCATTGGCAACAGCCTCACGCTGCGCGATCGAAGTCAGCGCCGCCTGCAGCTGTGAGCAAAGGGATGCCAACTCAGCCCTCATCCGAACACAGCAATCACAATCCCTGTCCATTCTAATCGATGTTGAACAACAGTTACTGAAACACGAGTGCCTAGATAACGCAAGGGAAACACGCAAAGAATGTATGAACTAACCTGTACAAATGCCTAACGACTGCGCTACAATCTGCCTGCATTTACGATTACAGTAACTAAAACTTGAAATTACACCTCCTATACGAAACTCACACGCAATTTAAGTAAGAATCTACGAAGTAAACACAGAAGAGAAGCTATATACGTATCTTTCTGCGCTGTCGATGTGCACCAACTGGGAGCTCAGGCGGCAGGGAGCACACTGGATGTGACCTACCGACACTGGCTGTTCAAAACAAAAACAGAAGACAGACGACTACACGAATTTACACTATTCAGGTACTAAAACGCGATGCTACAACTCTCAAATACTATAATACGTCCGAAATTTATGATTAAAACAATGCAAGTACCCAAAAACACGCAAGGAAATTAAGAATTAAACTATGTAACAAATAAGTAAGCTAGGAGTATACGGCTTGCTGCTGGCAGCTGCTTATCCAACGGCGGCAGGGAGCACAGTTTCTCGTGAAAAGTGTTGTCACGTCTTATGCCGTGCCGGCCGGTGTGGCCGAGTGGTTCTAGGTGCTTCAGTTTGGAACCGCGCGACCGCTCCGGTCGCAGGTTCGAATCCTGCCTCGGGCATGGATGTGTGTGATGTCCTTAGGTTAGTTAGGTTTAAGTAGTCCTAAGTTCTAGGGGACTGATGACCTCAGATGTTAAGTCCCATAGTGCTCAGAGCCATTTGAACCATTCTTATGCCGTAAGTCAAGGATCAGTAACTTCATCTCGTGTTAATAAGCAATATATACTTTAAATCCTGCCCTCGTATTTAATGTGTAGGCCACATCAATTTCTATCCTAAGTTCAGAAAATAAATACAGTTATCTGTGCATGACATGTATCAGTCACATTGTAGTCGAGATAGGCCTGTGTGGTCTGTGAACACCCAAGCTCGTATATTCGGAATGCTTCATGCTTGGGTCATAAATCTATATGGAGGATACTATTTATTGTTTGTCCATTATCCCTACTGCATTTAGTTTTGCTTCCTTTAAAGTTCCTCGGCTGAGATATAACAATATTACTATACGCGCAGTATGTAACGTAGTCTGATTCAGTGTGCTTACTAATGAGAGCTTACGAAAACATCGTAGAATTAAAACTTTTAATCTGATCTCTTAAATCAATGCATGATTTATTTACTAGTAAATCGTTCTTTAAAGCCATTTTAATTTATTTAATTGAAACTGTTTCAGAACTCTGGTGTTTGCTCCACAGTTTTGATTTTTCTTATAGAAACGAAATTTTCAACCAAATAGTGATTACTTTCCTTGTGATGCTGCTGTTAATGAAGATTCGTGATGATCAGTTTTAAGTTACTTACGTAGCAGTAGTTATCTGAGCAAGCCGCCATAACAGGAACTGCGAAATCAATCTATGCCGCTGTTAAGAAACGAGGAGTGGAAATGGAAAACATTCTACGTGCCATTATTTCACTTAACGCTTTATCAGTGCTACTGCGTTAGCGGTACTCTGCATGTCTCTAGGCTTGATCCAGTTGCCACACCATGGGGACAGTGTTTCAAATATGCGTTAGTAGATGGAGCAAGGTCTTTGTGATAAGTTGGCCTTCCCTCTGGAATTTCAAAATGTAAAACATATGAGAAGTGATTTTTATTGACTACAGTGCCACCAGTTAAAAACTTTATACCATGCATCTCCACTTGTATTGCCTCAAATAAAAGGTAGTGTCTCAGTATTAACGTCACTTGGAGAAAATACTTTCATCCTGCTATTTTGGCAAAAAATCACATTTCTGAGACCGTGGTTGAGAAGAGAATATATGTTGATTCATGCAGTGAACAAAATAGTAACCAGCCACTTTCCACAATGCTGTTTATGTACACAAATAGCGCCGTACCGTTTTCGAACCGACAGGTTTAGCTTCCGACGGCAGTCCAAGTTTATATTACATTGGTTGATGTCTGCATTAGTGCTGAAAGAAACGAGCAACTAATGTAAACAACACTAAATGTAATGCAATCGTTCACAGTCGTGTGAAGATGAACCTATCGGTTCCGAACTGCTAACAACGCTATTTGTGTAAATAAAGTGCTTGCTGTTTTCTTCTTTGCAAGAATCAACTTCTTGGCACTTACATCCAGTCAGTTCCTTGGTACAGCATTTACAAACTCCTTAATAAAGAATTTATTTTCTAATTTGTCTCTTTTCTTGCGATGATGCTATAAACAGTATAATTCAGTACTATTAGAATACATTCTCAAATCCTTGGATACGATTTGACAATTAGAACGTTTTCCATTTCCTCTTTTCAAATGCTAGTTGCGTGAAAATTGGGGATCACCATTGTCACAAAACATATTTTTCGACAGGATTTGCTCACATTTCCGTTGCCAAAGATTCAAAACGATCAGATTGAAGCTGCTCCTCTATCTTAGCAATATGTGCGCTAGTGAAGCACACTTCTTCAATAGAAACCTCTAAATATACTGTAGTGGTTAATGTATGACTTGCAGCACGATGGTCCCAAAACAGCAGCAGTCCGAAAGCTGGCCACACTTTCCCTGTACATACTTTCCAGTGAACCCCTCGTTGGTCCTGGTTCGTCGCCAGGCCTGTACAGTCCTTCAGAGACCGTCAGGTTTATTGAGGACGGTATAGTTAAGCCCCCCCACCCCCACCTCGGCAAGGTCTGTGGTTCATAGGGGGTGACCAGTAAGCCGTCCAGAATCCAAGAGCCTACGTCCCTACGTTATGCTTACGGCACGTGTAGAGACGTATGCTCTTTGGACCGTTCGCAGTTTACTGGCGACCAAATGCCAAACTCTAACTAAAGTGTGCAAATACATGTTGAGGACACCAGCAATTACTGGCTATCAAACGACTGAACCTACAAACAGAAACTTGATGAAGAAGTGGTTAATATCTTTGGGATGAAGTGTGTGTATCTTTCTGTGCCTCCCAGTCTGATAATAAAAGAAACGTGAAACATGGAAATATCTGCAATACAGTATTCGCACAAGGACGAAAAATCTCTCTAAGGCCTATGAATCGCAAATAAGCGACACTATCGATATGAGAAATGCATAATGGACCGACAGCATCTAAAAAGACGAAGTCATTAACAAGGCATTTGGTCTTTTATTTTTATGACCTCTTACACGTATTTTAAATTCTCTTTTCGCTGTACAGTGACGGCACTTATCGGTAGTCGCGTCAAGGGGAATCGCCTATCTTCGAGCTGGGAAGCTCTGGGGGGCTCTCCGGCACGGTGGTCGGCGGCGAGAGAAGTGGTTGTCAATTGGAGTGGGACAAGCCGGAAGCGTGGCGGGCACGGCTTGGTTGGCGGGTCGGGGGAACTGACCGGGGACAAGCGGTGTACTTGGAGCCCTGCTCAAACAATGTTTTTCCAGAAGTATCAGTGCTTGATCGGAAAACGTGACACCTGTTTTTGTGGTGATGTAAGCACGTACGAAACCGACATTTGACTTAATGTAAATGAAACCAGCATCGAAGTGCTACGTAATCGTATATGAGGGCATGATCTGTGCCGATGAATTCCATATGATGCTTCTGTAAAGGGAAAACGCATTATATCCACGTCCTGAATTACTGGACAGGATAGTGGCAGCGGCATTGGTGTGCTGCAACAGAAGGGAAGTATCATTCTGCAATCAATATAGATATCTGTATTTTTATAAAGGGTGTAAACCAGCTGGTTCCAACATGGATCGAAAGACCAGGGGGTTCCATGGTTCAGGGACAAACCAAGATGATTGTTTTATGGTTTTATAGAAATAATAATTTTGTGTTTAGTATGTGTTGTTTTTAAAGATTGTTGTCTTAACACCATGTTGTCTTTGATTATCAGAAACTGTATTATGGAAGCGAAAAGTTCTAAATTGTCTTTCGATAAGATTTTGCTGCAGAAATTCAGGTTTTAGTAGCTTTATCCTCTTAGTCATTCTTATATTAATTTGCAGTCGCTACGTTGTATTAAGTATGCTATTAATACTTGAGCTCACTATTGTGCAATTTGATAAATGAATTTGACCTTGTATTGTATACTCAATCAATCTTCCCCAAGAGTAATTATTTTGGACCACAACTCCCTGCTTCCATAGCACTTTATTAGTAGAGTGTGGTTGATTGACTGAGGAGTAGTAATTGCAATTAAGGCAACATATTTATTCCGAGTACTGTTGTTTGTTGAAAGCTGGTTGGTCGTTGTGATTTCAATACGTCTGGGGTGGGACTTGTTTACAACGGTTGAGTATCAAACAAGAAATCTTCAAGCGGAAGGTACTGTTCGGGAACTGATGGAATCATTACGTCAGAATAGCCATGTGCCATCCGAATGCACGATTTCGGACCTCAAGGAAGTAAGTCTCGTTGCCGCCACAATTTCTGACGCGTTTGAGAAAAACATTGAAGATCTGCAAGGTGAAGGTGGTATTACTGCCAATTAAATGCGAAGACTAAAGGCTCGTTTCAATCAATGGTTAGACAGAATGAGTGATTTGGTAGGAGTAGATAAGACTCAGGCTCAGCAGTTGCGAGCTTACAGTAATACGATTCAGGAATAGTTCTAAAGCAGTAGCAATTTTCAAGTGCCCGAGCAGCAGAGGCAAGCAAGTAGAGATAAGAAGGAAGTGGCACAAAACGTCCTTGAAATCTTGTTTGATAAACTAACTAGACCTTTAACGGAAACAGTCCTGGAGTGTGCTAAACTGTCATTAAAATCAATCCAGCAAATAGCCCATCTCTGCTATTTCACGTTTCAGTCTCAGGGCAAAGAGCAAGCTTGTCAAACTAATGATGTTGACACGTTAAAAATTATTGCGCTTAAGGTGCAAGATAGGTTGTGCGGCGAAGTGCTGCGCACCATAAAAGAAAGTAATACCTGCGAAAAATTTTGTGAGAAAATTGTTAGTCTAATTACACCCCAGGCCATACAAGAATTAATTTGCCGATGTTACGAACGTGAACAAGGCCTTGATGAATCGCTAGCAGAATATGTGGAACAGATTAGAAAGAGTATGGTAGCTATTGTACTACAGTATACGAAGGAGCAGGTGGTAACGCGTATTTGAGGGGATCAAACCGAGAAACTAAGCAACGTGCGGTATTTTGCGGAATTCCGAAAGGCTTGATACAATTAAAAGAAATGTTAAGGCAGGTAGAGCCCATCGAATTTCTTGATGCTCTGAGGGAGGCATAGGGCAGACACAGTGCAGCCATTGTGAATCAGAACAGCCAAGTGAAACGGAGCGCCATGGTAGCGCACGGAAGGTCTGACCAGAGCAATCTACACCCACAAGAATGGGGTTAAGGTGTGCGTAATGTGGGCTGCTGGCGTTGTGGTAAGCAGGGACACACAAAGGTTGGCTGTGCAGAGACGCAAAGGGAGCAGCAAGCATTATGACAATTTGTTAACGGTGAAGGAAAGGTTATACGTGCGATTCGCGAAAAGGCGGGTCATCGGTTGCGTTTGTAAGTGCCGCTCTTAACGGGGAACATATGTGTGAGTTGTTGAACTTAGGCAGTGTCATTTCGTCAGTTAATTATGATTGCATTATGAAATATAAGCGTATACGCAAATGGTAAAAGCTGTGGTCAGAGTCCGGAGAGTATTAAACGACAAATAAAACAGGTTTAAGAGTGAACCATAGTGTTAAGCTCAAAATCACTGTTGGGAATTTGACTATAAGGTGCATACGAACCTGTTAGAAAATTTAGCTGTCAGTTGTAGCCTCGGAGCCGACTGGATTGCTATGGCAGGATTAATTCCCGATTGGTCTAGTGGCCACTTATATTTTAAATTTCGTCCTCAAATGATGTTCTCCTTATGCGCACATGAACTGAAGGATGCCGTGTTTGTCACACGTAGGGCACAGAAGGGTAAAAAGGGTTGTCAAGGTAAGATCGAACTATTGGAAGAACAATTGGCTCACTTGGCTAAAGTGTTAAAGAAGCAAATCAAAGGAGTTTGTGCTGAGTTCTTCTGCGGTACGGATAACAGCTGTATAACGAGGAGCGAGGAGGTTACGCGGGGGGGGGGGGGGGGGGGGGGGAATATAACGGCGCGGCCACTGGAAACGTACTCGCAAGTTGAGGTACGCCGGACAATACGATACTTGTGATCGAAGTGTCTAAATTGCTCATATTCACCGTGAAATTCTGACGGTATGTGGACCAAATGCAGTGTCTCATTCAGCCATAGCGCAATGGTTCCAACAATCTGACCCATGCTTCAATGACGTTGGTTATGCCAATCTGGAAGGAAGGGCATCAACTTCCACCATAGACGACAATTTCCAGGTATCGACGAACAACATCTGGAGAAAGGGATTTTCAACGATGAAGACGTTCACACAGCAGTTCTCGAATGGCTTCTTCACCAAGGAGTGGATTTCTATTGTCGACCAACTGAATGCTTGGTAAAACGTTCTGCCCTTTATTTACAGAGACTTGGTTACTATGTTGAACAAAAGTGTCTTCTTTATGTCACTATGTAGTTCCTTAGCATTCAATAAAAGTTACTCAGTCTGTCATAATAATGTGAAACACACATTATGAAGTCTACTCGTTTAATTTTGTGAACACAAGTAGCTTTTGGTGGGGAAGGGGGAGCGGAGCGAACTTCTACGGCCCAGTGGATAATTACAATGGGAAGCACAGAGTGAAGGGAAGGCGATTAGCTTTTTTATCGGGAGAGAAGAGGCCCTCCAAGCTCACACTAGCATGGTGACTATCTCAAAAGATCTGCTGCCGCCTCTGCATTTGTTAGTAATTCACAGGAGCAGGGTCTGTGATGTTGTCCGTCCATCTGGGTAAGATAACACATTAATACTGGTCCATCGGGTGATAGAAAGTGGTCGAAATCCGTTTGAATGACGAGTGGTTTTAAGGGCAAAGGGAAAAAGAACCAAGGCGAGGGCCAACGGAAAAAAAAACTCCGCAAGAGTCTGGATGGTTAGTAGGAGCACTAGCGACGTATCATGCAAGGGTAGGTTATGTTTGTGGTGGGTGTCGTGCAGCTCGACACCGCGTCATAGCAACCTGTTCGTCATGATGAGATTTACGCGAATCTTTGTGGAGCACAGTGCGCTGCTGTGGGGTCCTATTGCTGCGCTGTGTCAGAGGCAGTGGGCGCAGCAATAGGTCCGGTCGTTGTCTGACTATTCTCCCCCACTACAGTTTTCACAGCGGGTAACGCCTTGCCGCGGCACCAACAGGTAACTGGTGAGGAAGATCTGAAAGCGCTCCCGGCAGCGCTTATCCAGTGCCCGCCGCGAGAGCGTCCATCTACACGGCTGCTGCTCCATCACTAGTTTCTCGTATCTTATCTTGTGGTCCATACGCGCAGTGTATGTTGGAGGCAGTAGAATCGTTCGCCACTCAGCTTCAAATGCCGGTTATCTAAATTTTCTCAATAGTGTTTCTCGAAAGGAACGTCGCCTTCCCTCCAGGGATTCCCATCTGAGTTAACGAAGCATGTCTGTAACACTTACGTGTCGTTCGAACATACCGGTAACAAATCTAGCAAGCCGCCTCTGAATTGCTTCGATGTCTTACTTCAATCCGACCTGGTACGGATCCCAAACATTCGAGCAGTACTCAAGTATAGGTGGCACCAGCGTCCTATATGCGGTCTCCTTTACATGTGAACCACATTTCCCTAAAATTCTCCCAACAAACCGAAGTCCACCATTCGCCTTCCCTATCGCAGTTGTCACATCCTCATTCCATTTCATATTGCTTTGCAATGTTACTTCCACATAATTAAACCACTTGTCTATGTCAAGCAGGACATTACTAATACTGTATCCGAACATTACAGGTTTGTTCTTCCCGTTCATCTACATTAACTTACATTTTCCCACCCCCTGCCATTCATTATATCAACTAGAAATTTTATATAAGTCATCTTGTATCTTCCTACAGTCACTCAACTTCGACATCTTACCGCATATCACATCATCTTCAGCAAACAACCATAGATTGCTTTTCACCCTGTCCGCCAAGTCATTTATGTATACAGAGAACAACAGCGGTCCGATCACTCTTCCCTTGGGCTCTCCTGACGATACCCTTGGCTCTAATGAGTTGGATTCTTCAGCGGACTGTTCGTCAGGTGCCGTCCTAGTGGCTTCCGGTGTTGCTTGATGAGTGGATGCCCGCTTGGTGGCGACCTTCTTTTGCAAAGATGCTGGGCAGTGGCAAGGGAAGCCACACCTCTGCCTGATCGGTGGTCGCGCGCAAGCTATGCACGCAGTTGCCTCAAGGCCTCTCTCTTCTCAGCAGCCAGGGCGGCTGCGAACGCAGTCCTCTCTGTCGCCATGACCGCTTGGAGGGCCGTAGTCGCTTCTCAGACGGCGCTGCGCTTTTGGAGCGCGTGTGGACGGTCGTCTGCTGTTGCTGCGTCTTGGAAGGTCCGGGCTGCTGTTCCCGCTTGCCGCCGGTTCTCCCCAATACTGGCGGGACATTTCGCCCACTCTAAGAGGTTGTGGGGGGGGGGGGGGGAAGGGTTGCTGGTTGCTTGCGTCGTCGCCTTCTCGCGCGTCTGTAGATCGCCCGCGTCCGAGGTCCACCACCGCGCCGTCGGCTTGGCTGGGGCCTGAGAAGGCCGGGCATTTGGCGACTTGGGGCACAGCGAGCACAGGTCGGTGCGTCTTCCGTGTGTCAGCTGCAAGCGCGGCTGAGCTTCTGACGCATCTCGGTGCGTCGCGGCAGTACTTTGCCACGAGGCCCCCTCCCTGGCACCTGAGGCCGTGGGGCTTAGCGTCCAGGTCCGTAGGGAGCGCTTCTACCTGAACAGGGAAGCCTGGGTCGTCTCCTCGCCCTGATTTGGCGGCGGCGTTGTCTTCTTCCCAGGTGCCTCCATGAAGTGGGCGACCACAGCGCTCTTGAGTGCCCTGTGGTCGGCCATACTCGCTGCTTGCAGCTCGATAGTAGTGTCAGAGTCAGCAGACCCGATACCCACTTTCTGCTTACAGCAGCCGACTACATCATCTTACAGCACTGTCCGTGCTGTGCCTCTGTAGTGGATGGACAGAGGAAAGTCAGGTGTACGATCTTTTTCTACTTAAAAAGTAAAGTCAGTTAGCCGTTCTTTTTTCTTTTGACAGTAATCTTCTATTAAATATCAAGCGCTTTTATTTGTTGGAACTAATCCCCTTTTATTTTCCAGTTTATGGAATGAATGCACACCCATAAAGTTGTTCATAGTAAATTTAAGGCAATGCAGGGTGGCCTCGCCAATTCGTCTGCTGGCTTCTTTATTAGTCTTCATTATTATCCCAGAATAAACATTTTTACAGCATTTAAAAGTGTTTCAAATAATGCAGTCCGCTAAAGGAATTTAAACGTACATTATCACTTGATATATTTTCTCACAGTACTCTTGGACTCTGCAGCACACATAGAACAGCTGAGGTTATCACACACAAGCCTTGGAACTTCCAACACACGTAGATCAGTCGCAACAGAATGTAGTAACGTAGCATGCATTTCGTGCAAACATTCCATCATTCCTGTCACTGTCTCTGGGGATTTGGTGGTCAGCTAGTAAGTCCATCCAACATATTACTATGAATCAAAATCTTCTTGTATCCCTGTTCGGAATTTAAGCAACAATCTCTTTCTGTTGCTTTCTTAAACTGGCTTTCTGTGCAAATATTATTTGATATTTGTAGACTAAACGAAGGAAAAGCTTAATTTTTTTCTTTCTGTGTCTTCCATGATCTTCTTATCGACTTCTTTTCCTCATGCCTTCATTATTCTACCTGTTCAGTAGTCTGCCTTCCTTCAGTCGTTCTTAAGAAGCAGTCTGTTATACCACTGGTTGCGACATAATAATTTTGTTTGTTTGTAAAATATGTCATTATAATATCATCAGACAAATTCGTCAGGATCCATGCACCGCTTTTAGAAACATGATGTCCACATCACATCCAGCTTACATAAGTTGCATATATTGAGGCGATACTGCAGCAATTTTTTTCTGAAACTTCCTGGCAGATTAAAACTGTGTGCCCGACCGAGACTCGAACTCGGGACCTTTGCCTTTCGCGGGCAAGTGCTCTTGCCCGCGAAAGGCAAAGGTCCCGAGTTCGAGTCTCGGTCGGGCACACAGTTTTAATCTGCCAGGAAGTTTCATATCAGCGCACACTCCGCTGCAGAGTGAAAATATCATTCTGGAAATTTTTTTCTATTCAGCACAGATAACTTATCGAAATGAAATACATTATCTTTTAATGCGTTATAATTCATTTTTCTGTGTTTCTAAGTCTGGTTCTTGATAAAATCATGGATCTTACTCTTCCATCAAAACCATTTTGAAAAAAGAATTGTTGCCGAAAATTATCAGATATTCGACAATACAATGGAAATTTGATGAAAATGATTGGTCATGAACATGCTTCGTTATTCAGCTTGAAATTACAATAACTGATGTGATCTCTCAGTTCACCTATGAATGTGTTTACATAATTAACGAGAAACAATATACGAGGGCGGTTCAGAAAGTAACCTCCGATTGGTCACAGTGCGGGTTGTGGGGGGAGTAGCGATGCCATCTGTGCGTTCACGCACTCAACAGGTCAGTCGGCATCAAGCCGTGGTCGAGTGAACGTCGTACCTGCGCTAGTTTAGTTTTTGTGGCAGTTTGAAATGTGTGCTGCAATAGAAAACCCCGCCAAATGTGAAGTGCGTGCTGGCATAAGGGTTTTTACAGCCAAAGGATATTCTGCAGCAGCTATTCATCGTGAGCTTTGTGCCGTGTACGGACCAAGAGTTATGAGTGAAGGAGTTGTCCATGAATGGGTACGTTTATTTAAAAGTGGACGAGAAAACGTTCATGATGAAGAGAGGAGTGGTAGACCATCGTTGGTAACTGACGAACTCGTTCAGACAGTTGATGCAAAAGTTCGTGAAAATCGACGTTTCTCAATGTCGGAGTTGTCTACTGGTTTTCCACAGATTTCTAAGACTCTCTTGTACGAGATAGTGACAGCAAGATTGGGTTACCGTAAGTTCTGTGCGCGATGGGTGCCCAAAATTCTTACCGACCACCACAAAACTCAAACAATGGCCTCTGCATTAGACTTTCTGTTACGTTATGAGGACGAAGGAGAACCATTGTTAAACAGAATCGTGACCGGTGACGAAACCTGGATTAAGTACGTGAACCCTGAGACAAAAGAACAATCAAAGATGTGGGCACATTCAAATTCGCCTACCAAACCAAGAAAAGCCTCACAAGATTTTTCTGCCAGAAAACTGATGGCAACGGTGTTTTGGGATGCCAAAGGGGTGTTGTTGGTTGAATTCATGGAACGTGGTACTACCATTAATCAAGACGTGTACTGTGAAACAATAAAAAAGTTACGACGGGCTATACAGAACAAACGCCGTGGTATGCTGACTTCTGGTATCGTTTTTTTGCACGATAACGCCCGTCCTCACTCTGCTCGCAGAACAACGGCCCTTCTTGAGTCCTTCAAGTGGGACGTTATCAACCATCCACCTTACAGCCCAGACCTGGCGCCAAGTGATTATCACCTCTTCATGCATTTGAAGAAATGGCTCGGGTCACAGCGGTTTGATGACGACGAAGAGCTCAAAGATGCAGTCACAGGCTGGCTCCAGGCACAAGCGGGTGATTTTTATGCAGAAGGAATTTCAAAGCTTGTGAAGAGATACGATAAGTGCCTCAATCGCTATGGAGACTATGTAGAAAAATAGTGCAAAGATGTAGTTGTAAGATGTATATATTAAAATATTTTTATTTAACTTGGTGTATTTTTTTTAAATCAACCGGAGGTTACTTTCTGAACGGCCCTCGTATTTAAGAAAGCATAGGTTTTGACCCCAGTCTAATTTAACAGTGAAAGCTACGATGCGAGTCGGCAACAGATATGTTACGAGGAGACAATGTTAGTCCTCGTTGCTAACGAGGAATGGGTGGAAGGTGGCCAAAGGGATGTGTCGCCGTAGGAATATGGACAGGCTAGTAATAGATTAGTTGACACAAGTGCACTTTAACTAAATATATTTTATCCAACAGGTTGCTGAAGAACTGTTGCATTCTTGATAACTGGTGACAGCTATGCCTAGGAAGGGTAAGGATACTTCAGAACCTGTTCCCTTTTTCTAACATTAGCCATGTCCTGAGTAAAGGCGTCATGTATCATGAGGTTACTATATACTTGCCATAGTCACATATAATCTTACACTGCCTTGTAAGTCTGTCACCCACTGTCTGTAAGTTTGTCTTGACTGCTTCTTTAGTCCGAAATATTTAAATCCAGCACCCGCCCAAAGGACTTCCTCGTCGTATCTGTCCCAAGCGTGGATTAATTCTTCATAAACTTCAAGTTTTGGCCGCGAGGTGGAAACAATGTGCAGCACATCCTATATACTGAGACACCGGCCGTTGATAAGAAAATATATTGTCTGACAGTACCTGCTACTTGGTGCACAGATAGATGAGTTTCAAATTGAGTCATTTACTAAACCCACTCCTTTCTGTCCTTTTCAAACAGGCGAAACGGAGGCGCTAGTGATGGCTGCGTAAGTTGTGGCGGTGCCGTAGTTGGTGGCGGCTGATTGTGATTCTCACTGGCTGCAGTCTGCATTTGCCTGGAGCCCTGCATCATCGCAGTGATGATGATGGCGTGTGACGAGGGCCTCCCGTCGGGTAGACAGCTCGCCTGGTGCAAGTCTTTCGATTTGACGCCACTTCGGCGACTTGCGCGTTGATGAGGATGAAATGATGATGATTAGAACAACACAACACCCAGTCCCTGAGCGGAGAAAATCTCCGACACAGCCGGGAATCGAACCTGGGCCCTTAGGATTGACAGTCCGTTGCGCTGACCACTCAGCTATCGGGGGCGGACGATCATCTCAGTAAGCGTCGTCATTTGTGGCGTCTCTAAATGAAGAAGTTGTGTTGGATCGAGGGTTGGTGCCAAAGGCGCTTGCAATTGTGGCGCAGCTAACTGCGAGGCAGACTAGCTTGGGACTTGGGACGATGCAGTAGCCATGGTAAAGCAAAACATATTGAAGCTAAATCAATATGTGGCAGCAGAAACAAATAAGATGAACAAAAATGGAAAGCACGGATCTGAAGCAAGTATATCTACAAGCACAAACGTTAAAAGCGCAAGAAAAAATGTCCAGACAGCTATAAAGAAATAGGCATCAAAGGAATCAAAACGATATACAGTGAATGTTTTCCAGCAGAGGTATTTATCAAAAACTCGGTATAATGTTCTGCACCATCTAGCAACACGAAACTAATCTCGGACTAGATGACTGGTGTCCAGGTACGCGCCGCTTGTAACACCGTCCCAGCAGTCGTCATTAGTCGGCGGCCTGAATGTTCTTTATCGGTCAGGTCATTCGGTAGGGGGCAATGTTTAAAGCGCCGCTCGCAGTGCTCGCAGGAATTTTCATCGAGACTCCAGCTCTGCTAGTATCGGTAAGCTTCGATACTTCACTCCTCCCCCCTAACCTCGTCTCCAGAGTCAGGAAATGATTATTGCTGCAGCGACGGCGGGCCGGGAGGCGTGGACGCAGGAAGAGACGAGGAGGCAGAAGCCGAAGCTGTGGCTGGTGCCGAGCTCCTGTCCGCGCCCCGGCATTCGTTTTGACGCTTTCAGGAACGCCAGCTGAGAAAAGATACGGAGTGTACGTCCCTGCATCCATCGATAGCGCGAGACCTTCTGGTGGCCGAACCGAAACGGCATCTTGAAGTGGAGCGTGAGCCCTCTGACCGGCTGTGGAGTGGCAGCACCAACGTCTGTGGAAGTCTGCTGTCCACTTGGCGGCGGGTGAGTCGTAGGGTCCAGGACCATAGCTTCACGGTCAGGTGCTGGCGACGCAGGACCCCACGTAGCCAGAAGGCATGTAAGCTGCATGATCCGTTCAGGCAATCAATCTGTGAACAAAGAGTCAGTGGCAGGATAACGCAATTTACAGGTGCAATCCGCCTACACCATCTATCAAAAACATGCAGTTGTCAAGCAACTTTACGACGATGCCGCGTTCCCAGCCCTTTAGGTCGCTATATGAACTGAAAGAAAAACTGGATTCATAGGCTGAGTGGGCGGAGTGGACACCGGCCACCGCGGTGGGCGCGGCAGCTGGAGGAAGGTGCGGTGGCGCCGTCCATGAAGCAACTACACCTGCGATGCGCCGTTGCGAAGTGGGGACTGGTAGAACGACAAGTAGTGCAGCAAACCTTCGTCCCGCGCGTGGTGGGTGTATAGTTTATCCTTCTGCTGCTTAAAAGTGCACCCGCAGGAATCCTCATCGAGTCGCCAGCTCCGGCACTAACGATAAGCTACGAGACTACAGATAATGTGGCTCATCGTATCTTTCACGTATCGACACCAATGCTTCCCTCTTATATTGAGGATACTGATCGCCAATTGTTTCTCAAGAAATTGGGTACCTACTATTGCAATAATCTCGAATGTTCTTTTTTTCTCTAGAAGATGAAGCAACATCGCAAGGAGCTCTTTCACTTAATGGTACTACGATGTTTCTTCAGTACTACTGTCTAATTCTGAAGACCAAAGCCACCACAGAAGCCTCCTATCAACTTCTGCTATGATTTTTATGGTCGCAAGATTGAGAAGATAAATGAAATCTTTATTTTTTATATACAGAAGACAAGCTGACAAAATTACTAACAAGTAGAAGTCTGCAGTAAAATGTTGTTCGCCGAAGTGTTGCAATGGCTGCATGAACTTCAACGAGAATTAACAGCAAGAAATAGATTTTATCTAGTATTGCCTGTGTAAACTGGAGGTTATATAAATTCTGCTTCCGAATATTTTGGGTCAATGTCTAGCTGAACAGAAGTTGTAAGAAGTAAAAGATTATTATTGTCTTCTCAGTTGTCCATGTTCCTCATATGTTACCATTCTTTTGCAGATCTTCTAAAAATTATCAGTGCTATGTTAAAATATCCTGATGGTTTAAAATGATGACAGGAATAGGTAAGCGTAGGATCCAACATGGCTTTGCTTGTTAAAACGTATTTAATTTTTGTCATATTCTAAGCTTGACAAATAAACACTGTGATCCATTTCTTTGAAGCTTTTGATGCTCTGTAGTTAATTCCCTCTTCCCTTAGTTAAATTATATCTCTTTTTCCATTGGACAGTATCATCAATTATAGATCTTTTGATGATAGAAGTTTTACACTGTCAGTCACGCGAAAAGTTCATTGAATAATAGGGCGTGTTCATCGTTATCTCTTCTTTCACTTGTGTCACTGAATGAAATTTGCTTCATTATTGCTTGTTTGCAGTTTTTGGGACTTATGGTATACTCTACCCTTTGATGTCCATCTAGATGAAGCGATATACATTGTCTACGTCTTTTAGTATGAAGTTTCTTTCTTCATTGGCAACTCTTTCGTTGATATTACATTTCATTGGCAACTCTTTCGCTGGTGTCTCAGATTATGCTTAAAACAGTCATTCGGTATTTTCGGTTGCTACTGCTGAATGAAAATCCCTCATGTTACCAACATGTACCATTGATCACAGTTTGCAGGAATACGTGCTACGACCAGCCCTGTATTTACGCACGGGCCACATGCGCCCAGGCCCAGGACGGCCAATTCTTAGAGGCCGCAAAATCTTGCGGACGGCAAAGTTTTGATCATACAAATGCAGAAAAAAAACATAGCAATGGTTGCGCGAATTATTATTAGGTTCGTTCGAGTAAGGTCGAAACTGTGTCGACCGCGATAATGCGTTCGAGATTTCTCCCACTGATGAGAGAATTTTCTTGTGATGGTTCCAAAGCGTTTAAAACAGTGCCCCAAAGAGAGATCATCGCGTATGCGCATAGCATAGTTTTCTGAAGCGAGAAAAGATGTCGTCGGTACAGGTGCCCAAGCTGCAAAACACGAATAAAGCGTTCGAGTTTCCAAAGCAATCGAAACGAGCGCAGCAGTTTCGATAGTTTGTGATACATTAACTGGAATTAACCTGAGGGGAAAATCGTAGGTAGATGAGAGGGATCTCTACATCATGTAACTGGCAGCACTGCCTATAACATTTTTTTTTTTTTTTTTTTTTTTGGCAAGGCACGAACGCATCATGTATAGCGTTGATGTGGCTCAGTTTCAATTCGGTGCTTTTATTAATGTTTCCAGGGCTCTCGGATGTAATAACCTTTCCGCCATCATCAGGTGGTTCTGATGGAATGGTCAGTCTGCTCTCTCTCTCACTTTTTACTTTCCACTCTTTGGGCAAGTGTATGGAGGACTTTGAAACCCGTTGGTTTTCACTCCACATTGTATGCTTGTGTATGTGTGTGTGTGTGTGTGTGTGTGTGTGTGTGTGCGTGTGTGTGTGTGTTTGCGATTATCTTTGATAGTTTTCGCTGTCTCTGTATTGTGATGGTGTTGTGGTTGTGTCTTGTACCTGACTGAGGTTGGCGAGATGTTGGACATTTTAAGGATTAAGGATTGGTATTAGGACCTGGAGATTTCGGGACTTTTTTCTTCGACTTGGTCGTCGAAGATCGTCAGAGAGAGTTTGTGCTTATCGCAGGACATGTCGTACTGATCTAGGGAGTGGATGAGGTTATTTCCAGATCTGGAAGAGCTCTCGCAGAAAGCACTTGCCAGATCTTGGAATCTTTCTTTGAGGAGGCGGATTTCAGCACTGGCGTGCAAGTCGTCTGTTGCAAACCCATGGGGTAGATGCAGAGCCCTCCTGAGGGCACGATTCTCCAGCCTCTGGAGCTTGTCCAGGTGCTGCCTCGCCACATACCCAAAGGCAGAACACGCATATTCCATTATTCGACGTACGAGTGATTGGTATACATTCACCACTATCGAGCAGGAGAGGTAGCTGGTTGTGTTGAGGATTGGGTATAGTATGGACATTCTGGCATATACCTTCCTATGGAAATCGTCTATGTGGGGCTTCCACGTTAGTCTCGAGTCCAAGGTTACACCGAGATATGTGGCAGATCTGTGCCAGTGGTCGGGATACTTTAAGGTGTAGGTGAAAGGGGGGGGGGGGGGGGGGCTGGCCTTGAGAGGGTCTGCATCTCCCGAGCCTCTGGGTGATCAGCATAGCCGGTGTCTTTTCGGGGTTCATGGCGATGTACCAGTGATGGGACCAGGTTTCTGTGTCATCAGAAACCCTTTGCAGCCTACAGATGACCAGGTCCTTATTCCCATTACGAGTGTAAATGGCTGTGTTGTCAGCATATTGCACAGTGTGCACCAGGGGGCTGTGGGGGGTCCCCAGTGTTCAGACTGTACAAAACGGGCCCCAGGACCGATCCCTATGGCACCACAGCACGAATACGCCTTTGGTCGAGGTGGCTATTTCTACTTTGACAGAGAAAGTTCTGTTCGTGAGATAGCTTTGGGTTAAACTGACTATGCTCCCGAGAAAACCCTGGTGTGTATAACTTGTATAATTTTGCTTTATACCATACAGAATCGAAAGCTTTGGATACATAAAGTAGCAATATCCCGCAGTAGCCTCTGTGGTTGAAGCCCTCTGTGGCTGCTTCCACCAGTCTCTTGATCTACTGTGGGACGGAATGCTTCTGTCGGAATCTGAATTGGAAATCCGACAGAAGTCGCTCGTTGCTGATGTGATCTCGTATGGGTATCAGCAGGAGGCGCTCATAGATCTTGTTGAGAGATGGCAAGATAATAATCGGCCTGTAGTGCTGCGGGAGTAAAGGGTCTTTCCCTGGTTTATGTATCGCGACCACTTCAGCGTGTTTCCAGTAAGCTGGGAACTTGCGGGTACGAGTAATGTCGTTGAAGACGTTCTCGAGGTGTTCGACAACCGAGGGCGGAAGGATTTTAAGTAGCTGGTTGGTGACACTGCTGTATCCCGGCGCCTTAATTGTAAGGAGGGACCTAATTTCTTTTGACACGTCTTGGGTGGCGGAAAGTGGTGGTTCATTCTCTGGGTCCTCCTCAGCATTGAGAAAGACAACCAGTTGCCGACGGAATACCTCTTCATGTTCATCATCCTAGGGTTCTGCCGCTTGAAACTGCTTTTCGAGGGAGTAGGAGAGGGCGGTGTCCTTTTCAGCGTGGCTGTAGTCTAGACCCCGTTCGCCGTGCAGTTGCGGAATCCTCACGCGTGTTTTGGTGAACTGCTTGGCTGCTTGCCAAAGTGTCTACTTTGAGAGCTGTGAGGCGGTTTTGCCATTGCTGGTTTCTGTGCTCATTGAGCGCTACCTTCGGTTCTCTCTGTAGACGATTGAACAGCCTGCTGGTGGCTTGATATCTGGTGATTTTCCACTCTTTTGTCACTCTGTCCTTGTGTCGGATTTAGCGAGCGATATCAGAGGCGACATTTTCTCGGTATCGCTCCCAGTCTGTACGTTTGTAAGACGTCTGGTACCGTGGAAGTGCTACACATTCTCCCACATTGACCTCTAGAATCACTGGGTTGTGGTCGGAGGACATTCTGTCGATTGCTCTTGCGGCCACAAACCCCGTGAGGGCTATGTCTAACACGTCGGGCCTACCTCCATTTTTAGGAAAATGTGTGAGCTCGACAGGAGCCCTTGTTTCGAAGTGGTGGCCGCGCGCTAGTTGTTGTTTTGGCGCCAGCTCTGGATGTTACTCTAGATTTCCAGTCGGGGTATTTGACATTTCAGGCGCCTCCTGTTAGGAGTTCGCATTCAATTTGCCATGGAGCAGCTATGTCTCCCTTGTCTATCTCGTTCTGTGGGGTCGATAGATTGCAACAATTGTTAGGGGTCCGGTAGCAGTGGTTACTTCCACCGCCACTGTTTCAATTTTATTAGTAGCTGGTAAGTATACCTGGTGGTGGGGGATCCGTCTTTATATGTATATGGCCACTCTTCCACCTTAGGTTGGGTTGTCTTTACGGTAGCTAATGTAGTTGGGAACTGTCGCTTTTATTCCCGGTTTTAGGTGGGGTTCTCCCATTATGCATATGTCGATGAAGAACTCCTTCATCAGTTTACTGAACTCGACCACTTGATTAACAATTACATCCACGTTAAAGTCACACATTGTCAGGCCTTGGATATTTGGTCGACTGTCCATGATGGGGTTTTGAATCTACTGAGGAGGTCGCAGAGGGGAGCGACTGCTGGACTGCTGCCTGAAAGGCAACGAGGATCTGAGTGTTCTTCCTCTGGGCCTCCCTGAATTCCTTCATCACTTCCATGATGAAGTTCATGGTCTGGACCGTAACGCCTAACAGCTGATCTGAGGGGGTGGACTGAGTGTGGGGTTTCCTAGAAATTTCTCTGCCTTGGTGGACTTGGTCGTTGTTGTGTTTTTCCCGATGATGTTCTTGCTTATGTGTCTGGTGTTGTGGTGACTGGGCTTGCGTTGATTTCTCGACGTTTCCGTGGCTTTTTGGTGGAGAGTCCACTTCCATGCATGTTGCCCTTTGGTCTGTCTCCTCACTGCCGGTGTTATTGATGTCCGTCAGTCGGAATTCAATTGCAGCCGCCGACATTCCGATATGCGAGCGCCGATGCTTCGATTGGGGCCGCCGACAATCCGTTTGCGAGCGCCGACCCAGGCCCGCGCTGTCCCCGGCGTCGCACCGGGTGGTGCAAGATACAGAATCCAATTTACTCCTTGAAGATGCTGTCCCAGTAGAAGCTGGTGGGAGCCAGAATCTTGGTCTCTTCGTATTTCGCGTTGTGTCCAGTTTCCAAGCACTGTTCTGTGAGTGCCTATTTGTTGGGCTGGCCTAGGCGCGGGTGGCGTTAGTGTTCTTTGCAGCGGTTTTCGACTGTTTGGATTGTTTGACCGATGTAAGATTTGCTGCAACCACGTGGAATATTACATACGTCTGATTTCTCGAGGCCATATCCGCCTTTCGCTGCCACCAGTGAGGCGCGTATCTTGGACGGTGGTTTGAAGACCTCGTCATTTTTGTGTTGTTTTAGCAGTCTCCCAGTTTTTGACGTCGTGTTGCCTCCATACGGTAGAAAGGCAAGGCCTGACTCCTCATTTTTAGACTGTTCTTCATCTGGGTTTCTGCTGCGTTTCTGTCGTCTGAGTGCTGTCTGAATATGTCGATTGCTCTACCCGTTCTTGCGAAAATATTTTCTAGGTGTTTGAGTTCTTTGTACAGATTTTGTTCGACCGATATCGAGTATGCCCTGTGAACCATTGTGTTGAACATCCCGTTGAGTTGTGCGGGATGGTGGAAAATCGATTTCCATAGTGTACCGTATGTTGTCGTGGACGTAATTTAGATGTTCTAAAATCGTGTCGTCCACGTATCAGAAAAAACGCACAGTTTTCCTTTCGGCCGCTTGTAGTGCATCCTCTCCATAAGATGGCTACCACTGGTGAGAGAAGACTCCCCATAGCCACACCGTCGGTCTGCTCATAGTATTGGCCGTTGAAGACGATGTAGGTGGATGTAAGTACGTGCCTGAAAAGATGTGTCAACTCGGGACCACATTTCTCGCTGATAAGGCGGATCGAATCTTCTAGCAGGACCTGCGTGGAAAGTGACACAACATCAAAACTGACCATGATGTCTGTTTCTCGTAGGGTCAGCACCTTAAGACGATGAATGAAGTCTGTTGAGTTCCGAAAATGGTGATCGCAATTTCCCACATACAGTCTGAGCAGGCCAGTCAGGTGTTGTGCGAGAAAGCATGTGGGCGCCCCTATATTGCTGACAACTGGACACATTCCTTTCTTATGTGTCTTAGGGAGGCCATATATTCTCGGAACTACTACGAAGCTCTGTCGAAGTCTCTTGATATCCTTCTCCTCAATTGCACCATTTTCCAGTAGGGTGGCAGTGCTTAGTTGTATCCTGTTGGTAGGGTCCCCGTCTTGATCTTCCGGTATGCCGGATCGTCAAGCAGTTGGAGCATCTTCTGTTCATAGACCTGTCTGTTCAGAACGACAGTTTCACCAACCAGCTAGTCAAAAATCTTCCGCCCTCGGCAATCGAACAACTCGCGAACGTCTTCATCGAGATTACCCACAGCCGCAAGTTCCCAGCTTACTGGAAACACGCTGAAGTGGTCGCGATACACAAACCAGCAAAAGACCCTTTATTCTCGAAGCACTACAGGCCGATTAGCCTCTTGCCATCTCTCAGCAAGATCTATGAGCACCTCCTGCTAATACCCATACGAGATGACATCATCAACGCGCGACTTCGGCCGGATTTCGAATACAGAAGCACTCCTCCCAGCAACAGATCATGAGACTGGTGGAAGCAGCCACAGAGGGCTTCAACCACAGAGGCCACTGCGGGATGTTGCTACCTGACGTAGCCAAAGCCTTCGACTCAGTATGGCATAAAGGGCTATTATACAAGTTACACACACCGGGGTTCACCGGGAGCATTGTCAGGTTAATCCAAAGCTATTTCACGAAAAAAACTTTCTCTGTCAAGGTAGAAACAGCCACTTCGACCAAAAGTCGTATTGGTGCTGGGGTGCCACAGGGATGGGGCCTGGGGCCCGTTTTGTACTGTCTGAACACTGTGAACCCTCCCACAGCCCCCCTGGTGCACACCACACAGTATGCTAACGACACAGTCATTTACACACGTAATGCGGATAAAGACCTGGTCATTCGTAGGCTGCAAAGGATTTCAGATGACACAGAAACCTGGGTCAGTCGCTGGCGCATCGCCATCAACCCTGAAAAGACACCTGCTATGCTGATTACCTAGAATCTCGGGACACGTGGATCCCATTCACCTACATCTACTTAGATACCGACTTCTCTGGTGCAGCTCCGCTTAATATCTCGGCGTAACCTTGGACTCGATACTAACGTGGAAGGCCCACATAGACGAGGTCCATAGGAAGATCTGTACCAGAACGTTCATCCTATACCCAGTCCACAACCCAACCAGCTACCTTCCCTGCTCTGTAGGAGTAAATGTATATCAGGCCCTTGTACAGCCAGTAGTGTAATATGTATGCCCTGTCTGGGGATACGCGGCGAAGCACCATCTGGTCAAACTCCAGCGGCTGGAGAACCGCGCCCTCGGGAGGGCACTGCTTCTACCCATGGGATTCAGCACCAACGATCTGCAGGCCACTGCCGAACTCCCCCTCCTCATAGAAAGATTCCAAGATCTGACAAGGGCTTTCTACGAGAGCTCTTCCAGATCTGGAAATTACCTCATCCACTCCCTTGGCCAGTACAGCATGTCCCGCAACAAGCACGAATGCTCTCTGACGATCTTCGACCACTAAGTCGAAGAAAATAATCCCGAAATCTCCAAGTCCTAATACCATTCCTTAATCCTTAAAATACCCAACATCTCGCCAACCTCAGGCAAGTGCATGATACATTCACAACACCATCACAATATACAGACAGCCAAAACTATCCTAGATAATCACACAAGCATACAATGTTGAGTAAAAGCCCACAGGCTCCAAACTCCTCCATACAAGGAGCGGCAAGTAAAATGTGAGAGAGAGAGCAGACTGACCATTCCATCAGAGCCACCTGATGATGGCGGAAAGGTTATTCGCCGAATTATCGTGGGACTACAACGATCGCATCCGCTTTACACAGGAGAGCCCTTTGAACAACACATACGACAAGAAGGCCTCCGATCACATATGCTTTTATTATTGTTTGTGTGTACTTTTTCCCATTTCATTAGTCTGCTGAAGTTTCGACTTAACGTAATCGTGAATATGGACGGTAGGAAACGTCTCAGCGGTGCAGACAACAGAAAAGTAGTTGAACAAAGTTAATTCTTCTAGCACCTCATTTTTCCTTTTCCTGTCAGTTTACCTCACCCTCACATTTTCTTAATCGCGTTTTACTGCAGATTTCTAATCTACTACTGAATTTCATTTGATATTTATTTCCTATAGTCGAGACTGTTGCACCATTATCCAGTAAAATGAGTGACTGCGTTAGCACTTTGAAGGTCTTGTTTCGTCCAAAGCCACCTGTGTAATATCAATTTCTGTTCGCAGACAGATATATCTTTGCAACACCATTAAAACATTTTTAATCATAAAGCTGAATATTAAAATTTTCGTATTTTTTTCTGTTAATATGTATTAGTTTTGATTAACAACTTTCAAAGAATGTGGTTTCTATGAAATAGTCTTAAGAGATGGGGCAGTTGAATGGAAAGAATCCGATGTTTCTTTGGATCACACGATATATAATGCGTGTCTTTGGCTCGGGCACCTTAACTTTTTATAGTTGTGCCTCTGTTGGATATGAAGTTTCTGTTGTCATAATTCTCACGTTACGCCCTTATTCACTGCCTACGTGTGTAAACTCTTTTCGCATATGATTTTGCATTCTTCAGTTAATTTAATCCTCCGTGGATGAGTGTCTGCGGCTTCCAGTTTCAGAGCCACTGATATTTCATTGCCTTGTAGCAGGTTTCTTTAGTTCGCGTATTGAAATGTTATCTGCCTTACGAAAGCGTGAGATCCGCTCAAGGGGAAATGCGTGAACTTGTATTGTAATCGTTCTGGAAATATTGTTGAGCATTCTTAAGGACGATGTAATTGATAATCATTACAACATTCAGTACAATTCAGTTACATCGCGTTCATCCGGTAATTTTGTTGTTAAATAGAAACCTTCAGTCGATGCACTTCTTTTTTCTTGAAGTCGATGGCTCAGTTTGTAAGACAACGGAATACTTTTGAGAATTATTCGTTATAAGTTTATGCTCCTTACCGGTTAGTCTCAACTGTTAGGCTGAAGTATACACTGATAGTCACTAATAGTTGCAATTTACACCTATGGTCAAAAACATTATGACTGCATGTTTAATGGCGTGTTGGTCCACTTTTCAAACACAGTACAGCAGCGATCCTGCTTTGCATGAGTTCTGCAAGTGCTGACAGGTTTCCAGGAGTATGTGGCACCAGACGTCAACTCATAGGTCTCCAAATTTCCCGCATTCGGGAGGACGACAGTTCAATCCCGTCTCCGGCCATCCTGATTTAGGTTTTCCGTGATTTCCCTAAATCGCTTCAGGCAAATTCCGGGATGGTTCCTTTGAAAGGGCACGGCCGATTTCCTTCCCCATCCTTCCCTCACCCGAGCTTGCGCTCCGTCTCTAATGACCTCGTTGTCGACGGGACGTTAAACACTAATATCCTCCTCCAAATTTCCGCAAATTAAGGGATAGTAGATTGTGGGTACACCGGCCGCGGTGGGAGAGCGGTTCTAGGTGCTTCAGTCCGGAACCGCGCGACTGCTACGCTCGCAGGTTCGAATCCTGCCTCGAGCATGGATGAGTGCGATGTTCTTAGGTTAGTTAGGTTTAAGTAGTTCTAAGTTCTGAGGGTCTGATGACCTCAGATGTTAAGTCCCATAGCGCTCAGAGCCATTTGAACCATTTGATTGTTGGTACGCAGCTGGCGCCCAGTATGTGTTCTATTGGGTACAGATCAGGGACATTTACTGGCTAAAACCTCAGTGTGAGTTTACCATGATGCTCCTAAAACCACTACAACGCGATTCTGGCCTTGTGTCGTGGAGAGTTATCCTGCTGGAAGATGTCATGGCAGTCAGAGAAGACTTCAAGCATGACGGGATGCAGTCGCTCCGCAATAAAGTTCACGTAGTTCACTGCTGACAAGGTGTCTTCGAGTAGTGCCAAAGATCAAATAGATGCCCAACTCTATGTACCCCATAGCATAATTCTGCTCTCACCAGCATGCATCTGTGGCGTGGCGCACGTTTCAAGTAGCCATTCGCCCGGACGACGGGACCCAACCATCGACCAGGTACAACAAGAAAAGCGATTCATTCGACAGGTGAATCATTTCTATTGATCCATGTTGAAAACTTAGTGATTCTATGCCTATTGCAATCGTAACTGACGATGTCGTCAGGTCAACATAGGAATCGTAGGAGTCGTGTCATGTGGAGCCCCATGTTCAACAATGGGCGTTGAACGATGTGCTCCTTAACACTTGTGCCTGCACCAGCATTGTACTATGTCGTCAGATCTGCCACAGATCGCTGCCAATCCTGAATAACATAGTGTGGGATCTTCCGACCTCTACGTTTTGTGATGCGACGTGGATATCTACTACCATACGGCCTACGCGCTATTCCACCATCCTTCAATCAGTTTCCATAGGTGCTCACGACAGTTGTAGGCAAACTGCAGACCAACTTCGCCGTTTCAGAGATTGTCGTTTCCAGCCTCAGCGCCACAACAGTCTGTCTTTCGTAAAAACCATCTATATTAGTGGATTTAATCATTATCTTCGCTATATGACTGCCCATTCGTCTCTTCCACTTACATTCTTTCCTTACTGCGTCACGTGTAAGCAACACCACCACGAAGCAGTAATCCTCGCATTGGGCAGTGGTCATAATGTTTTAGCTCATCAGCGTTCGTCCTGGACATTTTTCCCATAGACTAACTTGCATTACGGCAAATACGGTTGATGATCTCCATCTTTGTAAGGCTGTGAGCTGTCGTTTTACAGATGTGCTCCCAGTCTCAAATTAGCTTCTTCCATTTAGTCTTAGCCTCTTAAGTAGGCTTAAATACCTCACCGATATCAGTTATGTGCATTTGCTGGCAGAAATCGTATCTTACTTCGTGTTCTGATATCATAAAGCGGTAAAATTCTGGAACTGAACCCACTTAACATGTTACTTCTTTTTACATGGATGAAGTACGGAAATAGAAAATTACTAGTGAACGAATTGTTCTGTCTTCTTAAGTGGTATTTATAGTATGGTGTCATGTTCTTTTATCCTTCATTATTTGGTTCTCTAATTTAGAGTTTCTTTCATAATTCCGCAGTTAAAGTACTACGATTTGCCATATGCATAGGCAGTTGTAACGTTTTTCTTAGGTATCATTGCAGTTACTATTTTCGGAATATATTACGTGGCCGCCTCTTATATTATTTAGTCATGCTGCATGCGTTTCCGCATTCCCACTCACCACTCACATCTCGCAAAAGTTTTGTACCTTGATAGTGGAGTGTTGTTATCCGATTTGGTATTAGAGCGACGTTCCTTCATTGGAAACTACTTACTATTAATTGTGGATATCCAAAAAATTTAGCGAAACGGCTGAGGAATTACTCTTTATCGCGTACCTGTAACGAAGTGAGTGGTGAACCTCTTTTATTTTGGATGTGGCATTATCATCAATACTATACGTGCTTCTTCACCAGAGGTAACCGCATTTTCATAGCACTGTCCTTGGAGGCAGAGAGGATTGCGTGTTAATGTTAAGCTGAGGGCTATGCTCGCGGTATCGTAGCTGCTGGCAGTCTCTCCCAAGCCGGACAGCTCTCAGTGGATGAAACACACAAAGTGCGTCCCACAACACACCATCCCTTTCCGCTTCCCCTTGCATAGTCCTTTTCCCCGACATCCTTTGATCCAACGATGAAGCGGATGGAAGAGGAACATCTTCCACATGAGATTCCCATCGGTAGCGTAGGGAGAAGAGGTCATGCCAGAAGAAGGCGCCTTGAGCTCGCGGCACTTCGCTGCAGTTCTGGTGTTTGAAATCGTTCGTCTCATACCCATGTGTCGTGATTAATTGTTCCAGTGTCACAGTGAGTGGGTTACTTCCTCGCAAGTTGAGATCTGGCTTGAACAAAGTCATGCGATTGGCAGTTCCTAGGCGCTGCAGTCATGGACTGTGCGGCTGGTCCCGGCAGAGGTTCGAATCCTCCCTTGGGCATGGGTGCGTGTGTTTGTCCTTAGGATAATTGAGATTAAGTAGTGTGTAAGCTTAAGGACTGATGACCTTAGCAGTTAAGTCCCTTAAGATTTCACACACATTTGAACATTTTTTTGGCAGTTCCTCCCGCCATCTCCCTTAAAGTCCAGTGGCGATGGGATGAAGACGGTGGTAGCAGGCTTGAGTGAGGCTTGAAGCTACTAATGTGGACCTGCACACTAGGGCCAGTGGTGTGACGGTCGCGTTCCTGAGAACTCATGCGACTACTCATGGATCTGGCCGATCTGCGACTGAGCAGGCCTATTTAGGATAGCGGCTGCCCACCCTGAAAGGGGAAGGCCCTAGAAATGGCGGGCCTAACATCCGTAGTTCCACTTGTACCTAGCTGAATCCGCACCCAGATCACTCCTAATTTGCGGACGAAAATCAAGAAAAAACATTATGACTATGACTATTATAACATGGAATGTCAGGAATCTTCTGATCTTAAATCATAACGGACCAGAAAGAGAAATATCTCTCATCACCCACGACCTGGCCAGATTAGATATAGATGTTGCTGCCTTAGGTGAAACCAGACTGTCAGCTGAAGGTCACCCCAATGAGGTTAGCTCAGGGTACAACATCTTTTGGAAAGGAAAGGATACAAGAGAACCACGCATCTATGCTGTTGGATTTGCAGTAAAAACAAAAATAGTGAAATAATGTCGGTTAACCCATGTTACTGTCAATGAAAGAATTGTGGCTCTTCGAATTCCCATTTCTGGAGATGGTTTTGCTACCTTCGTCTCTGCCTACGCTCCCACTTTAGGCAGTGAGGATACAAAGAATCAATTTTACCATCACCTGAGCTAAGTTCCCGGCAAGAAACCAGATTAAAGAAACCATTGAAATGAAAATCACCGATAACACATTAAATAGAGACAGTGGCCTGCAGATCAGTACGGTGTGGGGTCCAGCGATCGCGCCACTGAAGGGGGCAAATCGAATACTGAGACAACATGCTGCTATATGACGATGCCGCGGGCATCAGTGACGTCACAGCCGGCCGCCAGTGGAGACGTACCAGCAGCCTACTTTTAGGCATACGACTTGACAATGGCCAAGGAGAGCTTGGCCGAAAGCTCGTGTAATTTTAACTACTTGACTTTGCTGGAGACCTGAGAACTTTTTATTCAATGTTGCCGCCGCGAAACTTTGCATTCTTACAAAAAATGTATTGAACGAAATACGTCTAAGGATCAATTTAATTTCAGATTAGGAAAGGGAAGTAGAAAAGTTCTTCTAGCAGCAATAACTAATCTTGAAAGAAGAGTGAGTGTTAACAGGAAGACATACATTGTACTCGTGGATATAGATAAAACCTTCGGTAATGCTAACTGGAAATAGCTGTTTAAGACCATGATAAACACAGGAGGAGCAACAAACTCATTCTACTGCTGAACAACCAAAAGCCTGGAGACAACCGTGAATGTAAAACTAAATCTGCATCCATTGTAAGGGAATGATACAAGGTTCCGCACTATCCCCCCCCCCCCCTCCCCACTCCTGTACTCATTCAACATGCTCGTCGTGGAAGCCATATCCAAATTCAAGTAAAGACAATAGGCAGCAGAATCAACTGACAGGAAATCCATTTTATAGGATTTGCAGATGACATTGCATTAACTGCAGATCTGGAGAAGGAACTAAGTAATACGATATTTACTATTTTGCAGTGGTTGGTTGGTTCGCTGAAGGGGACTAAACCAAGAGGTCATCGGTCCCATTGGATTAGGGAAGGGTGGAAGCAAGGGGACCATGCCGTTTCAATGGAACCATTCTGGGCATTTGCCTGAAGCGATTTAGGGAAATCACGGATAACCTGAAATAGGATGGCCGGATGCGGGCTTGAACCGCCGTTCTCCCGAATGCGAGACTGGTGTGCTAACCTCTGTGCTACCTCGCTCGGTGCCTGTATTATTCCGAATTATGACGTAAATTTCATTCATACATGCATGCACGTCCGAAGGATCTTTGCATCGTAATAGTCGGTGCACTTCCAGCTGTCGTCACTCAATGTCTACAGTGGCACCACAGCACTGCGTTTTGACTCTTGGCTACTGGGTTCTTCACCCACTTTTTACGCCGCTACCAGCAGCCGTACTCCCTTCTCTCACCAACTGTGCGGTCAGTCGGCAAATAAAGGAGTGATGTCAGATCATGTTTATTCACCATAACCGATAAAAAAGTGAATTTAGGTCTATATTTTTTCTAAAATATGCCCCATACTGAGATTCGTTCTATTTTCTTTCGTCAGAGTTCTGTGTATTTACACTGAGATAAACGGAAAATTCAAAGTGTTACACCATGAACTTCTTGACAGAACCTTACCATCCTGGTTGTCCAGTATTTACATATCTGTGGGACATATTGATTACAATATAGTCCTCATGAGAGCATAATTTCATTAATTTCAGTATAGAAAAAAAAAACTTTTTACGAATGAAGGATGTTGTGAGTACAAGAAGTCCATTTGGTTTGTCTAACATTAATGAAACGTTTCAAGTAGAGATCACAACGCAGGATGCACAGAGGACAACACGCCCAGCTTACTGATGAGTTTCAGACCACATCACGACAAGATCGTAGGATTGTACCACTGTCTCTGACGATTAGATGGATGACAACTGTTGAAATCAGAGCATTAATTAAAGGCAGAATATCATCACGAACCGTCTGTAACAGATTAGTATAAGCTGGGATGATATATCTAGTTCTTATGCGTCTCTAACCGCTGACACCATATCAGAGACAATCGAGACTGACATAGTAGAGCGAGAGTCAAGTTGGACATAGAGTGACATTCTGTGGTGTTCAGCAATGTGTCTCACTTCTGTTTTGGATGTCAGTAAGACACCAATGTGTCTGTAGACTATCTGGTGAAAGGTCACAGGAAATGACGATTCTCGAGACCCATACCTCGCAGTCTCCTAAAATCAAGGTGTGGGTACCCATTGAAATGACAATAGGACTAATTCTGTAATAACTGAAGCAGGATTACATGTTCGTGAGTATATGGCAAGAAATACCCTGCTGGCATAAGCTTTATGACCAGGGTACCAAATGGCATATTTCAGCAGAATAAAGCAAGACCCCACATAGCAGTTCTCTCGATAAAAGCCTTGAAAAACGTATCGATATTCGAATGGCCTGCGTGGTCTTCTGATTAGTCGTTCTAGCAGAGTGTATGGGATGCCATGGGAAGAAATATACTCTCATACCAGCCTGCAGGTCAGCAATCTTCAGGAATTGACACAGTATGTGTTTCAGGCATGGCAAGAAATTGCTCACGACGACATTCGGAAGATGTTTGTTTGAATGAATTCGTGCCCGTGGAGGTCACACCTCATACTGATGTTGATGAAAATGCAATCTCTTAAAACGCGTTATGTGATGACCATCTCCAACAACTTTCATAAATATCGAACTGGTGTCTTATGCTGTAACAGTTTCCATTTCCATCAGCGTATGTCGTGAGGATGACTGATCAGTGCTTTTACTGCTCATCTGAAATGCTGCCCACTATGTGGTCGAGATATTACTGCTCAATCATGTCCCATTCTTCGACGCTCTTCTGACGGCGTTCAGTGGGAAAGAAGGGTTCTTGCGAAGACGCCCAGCAAATTTCAGTTGGTCTCAAGTACGGTCAATCGTATTTACAACAACAGATACCGCAGGCCATTCCATTCGGCTGCCTCCTGACTCCTTGAGGAAGACGGGCGCTGTAGGCTTTTGCATTGCCATTTTGAAAGACGAATCCATCGCCAAAATGTTGATTGTAGTGCTGGACATTAGTTGGTAGGATCCTGTCCAAATACTGCACATCCCTCAAATTGCCCTCGATAGCGGTGAGTGGCTTCCGACATCCGCAGATCTTACCGCACAGAACACGACTGACCCGCCTCCCTCAACCTGAGGGACAGTCATTGATATCTCTCCGCCTTCACACTTTTCTATGACGATCATCAGGAGTCAGACAAGTACTGTACTCGTCGGCCAAGAGAACTCGACGCCACTATTCCAATTTTGATTCGAAATGTACTCTTGCCCAACTACTTCGTACGTCACGGTGTTAGGTGCAAAAGAGATTGTGTGGAAACGACTGCGTGTTGTTTGAGTCGTAATTTGTAGGTTGAGGTCCTTAGGGATCACTAAACGGCAGAATTTTAATGCTTTGTGCCTCAAAATAACGCTTTAAGTATACACTGAAGAGCCAAAGAATCTGGTACACGCACCTAATATCGGGTAGGGCCCACGCCAGCACGCAGAAGAGCGCAACACGACGTGGCATGGACTCGACTAATGTCTGAAGTAGTGCTGGAGGGAACTGACGCCATAAATACTGCAGGGCTGTCCATAAATCCGTAAGACTACGTGGAGGCGGAGATCTTTTCTGAACAGCACGTTGCAAGGCATCCCAGATATGCTCAATAATGTTCACGTCTGGGGAGTTTGGTGGCCAGCGCAAGTGTTCAAACTCAGAAGAGTGTGCCTAGAGCCACTCTGTAGCAATTTTGGGCGTGTGGGGTGTCCAATTGTCCGTCGAAATGCACAATAGACATGAATGGGTTCAGGTGATCAGAAAGAATGCTTACGTACGTGTCATGTGGCAGAGTCGTATCTAGACGTATCAGAGGTACCCCCTATCATTCCAAATGCACACGCCCCACACCACTACAGAGCCTCCACCAGCTTGAACAGTCCCCTGCCGACGTCCAGGGTCCATGGATTCATGAGGTTGTCTACATATCCGTACACTCCCATCCAGGAAACATGTTTCCAGTCATCAACAGTCCAATGTCGGTGATGTCGGGCCCAGGAGAGGCGTAAAGCTTTGTGTCGTGCAGTCATCAAGGGTACACGAGTGAGACTTCGCCTCCGAAAGCCCATCTCGATGATGTTTCGTTCAATGGTTCACACGCTGACATTTGTTGATGGAGCAGCAATTTGCAGAAATTTTGCGGAAGGGTTGAACTTCTGTCAT